>NW_015112989.1:194839-225863 GCF_001443285.1 Poecilia latipinna
TTGAAATAAGAAATGTAAAATATGATAAAAATACATTTTGTGTTTATTTGATTCCTATTCAAGACACCTTGATAAGAATGTATATACTATAGGCGGCTACAGAGTATCTTTGTTTACATTTTTGGTTGGTGGTGTGCCTTGGGATTTTTTCAATTAAAACAATGTACCTTGGCTCAAAAAAGGTTGAAAAACTCTGATGTACAATGCTGTATTTACTTGAATTGTTCCAGGTTATCAACCAGATGTTGGTATCAGAGAAAGGTAACTTAAGTACAAAAATCAGTTTTGAAATGATGATTCGGTTTGATAAAGGGAAACAAATTTGAGGTGCTCCATACAATGGAGAACCTAAATACGACTGCTGACCCTTTGATGGCACCAGCTAATGCTGGTTATGTATGAATGATGCAGAGGAGCTCAGTGAGCTATAATGTGAAGCTTTTCTAAATGTTTGTGCACAAGATTTTTCTACTGTAATCTGTGGGTCAGAAGTTTACATACACCCATGATCAAGAATGTTCAATTAATTTGAAGCATTTATACAACAAAAACAAACATGTGAGTCCATCACTAGTGGGAGAACTGACTCATAGCATTTTGCCAAAGACAAAAAAAGAAATCCTCCAACCGCTAAATAAAATACGAGTCCGTTCCATTTTCGTTTACATTTTGTGAAGAAGGAAGTTTCGCTCCTTGTTTTCTTCAGAGGTTTTCATGTTGTTTCCTTAAGTGGTTCACCCACAGACGAGGTGGAGGAAGGTTTTCCAAAGGGTTTGACACAATGCAGTCTGAACAGCATCATCTGAAAATGGAACAAACGTTGCAATTTTGATCCCCGTCAGGTGGGCCAGCTGTCAGCGTTTTTTCAACACCAATAAGGTAGTTAGGTTGCTCTGCACTGAACTTAATAACTTCATCTCGAATGACATCAAGCTAAAGGTAAACATCGTTGGTACTGAGAAAACTCAGCTCCAAACAGCTGTCTGTAGCATTCAGTCACCTCCATGGGAGTCTAACAGGAGACATAAGACCACTCACTGGGTGTGTGTAGAGGCCAACATTTACACATTCAAATAAATGTAAATCAGTCTTGAATATGAGGTCCTCCTGCCTGCATGGTCAGAAATCAGCTGGAGACGCTCATAATTGTTAAACTCTGTGACTACGAATATTTTACCTGCAAAATCAGACATTTATTAATGCTGTCCAGCATTGTCATGACTCTCACATGCTATTTCTGCTTAAAACATTTCTAAATGCTGTAAACTAGGCGTGGGCAATATAGATTTAAAGTTTTATCACAATGTTTTGTGGTACTACTGTAATATGATATGATTAAAGTGACGATAAGAACTATTTCTTTCCTGTGTTTTATAAAGCCACCCCTACTGTGAAAACAGAGACACTTGGAGAAAGTGTACATCACTATGACAGAGTGAAGTGTTAAAACAGGTGTGTGTGTGTGTGTGTGTGTGTGTGTGTGTGTGTGTGTGTGTGTGTGTGTGTGTGTGTGTTAAAACAGATAGAAATGCTCATAAATGGTTTCTATTGGCAATCTTCATTAGGTCTTGTATTCATGCAGCCATATTGGATATTAATCACATGGTTGCTCAGCAGCTCCAACTTTCTTACCTGCAATTCTCACTTCTCTGGTTATTTTTGCTTTAGTAACAACAGAACATTTAAAACTTTATGAAACACTTTTATGTCAACGGATTACACAGCAATGAATGTTACAACTGGAACCAGCTGTAAAATAAAAATAAAAAACTATTCAAACCATATGGTTACTGTTCAGATTTGATCTTCCCAATTGGGATTTCTTTCATGGTGGTGAAAAATGTTCGGAGTGTCACAGTGGTCAGCAGTGGCGCCTCGCAGCTAGATATGGGATTGATTGACTCGTGATGCATGGAGTTACCATGTTCTCCCTGTACACACCCAGGTTTTTTCTGGGTACTCTGGCTTCCTTGCAGAGTACCCAGTACAATTGGCTGATTAATTTAGCTCTCTGTATCACCCTTCTCTGTCTGTGTGTGTGGCTGATCATGGAATGTGATAATAGATAAAACAGTAATTCCCCTTTATTACTTGGTTTCAACAATTTCCCTGCTGATTAGAGAAAAAGCTAAAGACTGAAGCTGCTTTCATGGTTTCCATCACTCGCTGCTGTACTACTGGCAGTGAAACAGACTCTTAGCATGATGCTACCACCACTATGCTTGACAATAACGGAGCACTCCTACCATCAAAACCTCAACATTCTTCTTGTCATGATCAAACAGCCCAGTCTTTGTCTCGTTTTTCTGAAACGTCTCTCCAGTAGGCAGTGTTGTCTGTGGGTGTAGGTCCAAATTTCAGACGTGTCTGAACTTTTCACTTTTGGTGTGAACACTTCGCTTTTCCTGTCATTGAAGGGATCAGATGAGGAAATACTTTGGCATTATTGGATTTTCCAACCAGATGATTATTCCAAACACATCCAGTCTGGTTTTGGAATGGATAGAACTGACATTGAGGTTCCTGACTGGCCTTGAACTCATGTCTGTTCAACATTCACATTACTTTTTACTTAAGTTTATTGAACATGTTTATTTTTTTGTTTTAAGGAATGATTGAAAAACATTAGAAAATCCCCATATTAATGATGTTGATGCCCGTGATGAGTGGATGTTTTTTAATGATCGGTGATCAGTCAGAAAACTGCAGTCAGTTCACCCCTACATTCAGTGCTGCCGCCATGTTGTTTTGTTATGATACTCATGTAGTGATGAAATGTCAGAAGGCATTAAGGATAAGGAAAATACATATTAAAAGGGTCAATTTAAGGGTTTTATAAATCAATATTGGGCCATTCGAAGAAAAATCAATTCAAATCGATTAATAAATCCAGTCGTAGTGTTTATTATCCCTAGATCTGCATTTGTTATTGAAGTGAACAAAGCCCATGACTAAATTCTGTGTGAATGCTTTCTGGTGATTATTAAGCCTTTTCCCTCTGGGTCTCTGCAGGCGACTACATCTCTGACGTGGAGTTGATGTTCTCCAACTGTCTTCAGTACAATCCTCGCCACACTAACGAGGCGAAGGCCGGCGTGCGCCTGCAGCAGTTTTTCCACTCGGAGCTCAACCGTCTGGGCCTCAGAGAGCGATGCTCCGCTCCACCTGCCAAACGGGCCCGACAGTGACCTCGCCACCGTACGTCCTGCTGCTGGCTCCGGGGCCCCACACGTACAGACTGACTCTCACAAAGTATTGATGTCGTTTCCAGATTATTCCTTGGTGACCTTTGACCCTAATGGGCCGGCGGACGCAGCCAAGAGGCTGTAAGAATTGAAATAAATGAAAGAAGGCATTCAAAATGGTGCAAATTTAAAAGTTGATGAGCAGATGTTCCACAAAGGTGGAGTTATCTCAGAGTTTATCCCTGGTTACATTAACCCTCTGTCATGTCTGCTGTGAGATGACAACGTAGTAGAAAAGCTGTGGGCTCCTTCCTGAGGCAGTTGGGTCTGCGGGGAATTTCTCTCACCGTTTCAGCAGGCATGTTGAACACACAGACTTGGTGCTGTAGGACAGTAGAGCCAGTAGAGTCCTTGCTAGTTCCCCACCTTTTGAAAAGCAAAAACCACTGAGGGACATTTGCACTGACCGGTAAGACTCTGATGAGGTTTCTTATGTTTTGCTCAGGGACAAAATCTTAGTTGTAAATGAAAACTTGTTTGTATCAAGCAGCAGATTTTCACTCTTGTTATGCCACTGGTGCTCAGCGTTCAAATATATGGAAGTCTGGTGCTGCCAAAATCAAAATGATCAAATGTACATAGATGTGAACTGGCCTAATTGGGTATGAGAGATGGCATTGTTTGCATTGAAACAATTCTTTCATACTTAATTAAATAGTCACTGTTAAACTAAAAGGAGTGAACATTCTTGCAACCACAAAAAGAGGAATTGTGGAAATATTTAGTACTTAAAAACAAAAAAATCTGACAGTATTTTTTTTCTGTCATTTGTGTTCCTCTCTCCCAGGATACAGAACCATGATCACATATTATCATGGCTTCCTCAATGCTCTTAGGTCAGCTATTGAAAACCACTGTATACATAAATATACAGAGCCAGTTTGCAGTGTAAAAAAAAAAGAAGTTTTTTTTCATACTTTAATCAAAGTTTTTTATTTTGGCAGTAATGTAGCATTTTCAAGTGTACATAAAGAAAATTAAAATGAAAACCATACATTATGGAAAGATGTTTGTTAAAATGCCTTAAAGATCAGATCCTAAATCTTTTTCTTTTACAAATAAATAGAAAATTACTAATTAATAAAGAAATGTCATTGTGTTTGTGAAACATTTTGATTTGGCTGTTTGATTAACGGGTTTTTTTGTTGTTGTTTTTATGGGGCATTAACATGCATATCCTTCTAAACATTCAGACTTTAAAGTTTTTTTCCCCATCTGACATTTAAAAAGTGAATTATACCAGACATTTAAAAATAGTTATGTCAACCATAAACAACTGTTGATTTTTAAATTGAGGAAACCACAATTCACTTTTTAGGGTTAGGAGAGGAGTGTCTGAATGTCAGGAAAACGTCTGCCCTCCTGGAAAGGTTGGACATGGACTTTGTTCCTGGCAGCTGACCCCGCCTCTCAGGGATTGGTGTTCTGTTATTGGCTGAGAGTTTCACATGGACCTGGGATGTTTAGCAGTCTGAATTCTTTTTCATAAGTTAAATTCCTTGTTTTAACACTGTATACAACTCTGCAGTCACAATCTGCAGTAATGGCTGCTGCTTTAAAACAAAATTAAAGACTTAAGGTTGAGAGATGAGGAACACCAAGATGACATTACAGGCAGAAAATAAAATCTGGAAGAAAAGAGGTTCTGCTGATGACTTCAGTTTCTGCAGATATAATGGTCTCAAAAACACATCTGATGATTTCCATTTTCACACATTTTAAGTTTGCGTTATTCACATTCCTTTTTAAAATCTTAAAGTTGGATGTCTCTTGCTGAGAGAGAAGGCAAGATGGTTCTAAAATTGTGAATTGTTCCTTTAAGACCTCTAGTTGCTGCAGTGGGCTTGTAGTTTTAGTCAGGGTTTTCTTTTTTTTTTTTTTTTCTTTTTTTACTACTGCACCATTTCCTGTCTTTGATGTTTTTGTACACTGTTCTGCTACATTCCCACTCCCTGATGCTGATGGTGGTGTGTCAGCTGTGGACACTACACTGGAGCTACTGCAGCCATCTCTCTCTGCTCTGTATTTATTTAGTTGAAGCATTCATGTCACTGTCTTTATTTATGACTGCTAGTTGCCCTCAACTTCTGATGTTGTTCTAATGTAAAAAATAAAGTGAGTTTTTACTGAAACTGCTACTCCTGAACCCTCAATGTTTCTAAGTCTGTTTGTTGAGCAGTATTATGTATTTTCCAGATACACAGTGCCGCTTTGTAGCACAATCAAGTAAATGTTGCCTTCAGTTGTTATAAAAATGCTATGTATATCAAATATGACTAAGATGAAATCCAATGCAAAAAATACATGCATCATAAGGAAAGATTATGTGGAGATATTGAAGCGGTATCAGACTTCCTAAGGTGGGAAGTTGGAGCTTGGACATAAATTGGTCTTTTAAGCAGATGACAAGAAAACAAAGTTAATGTTCTGGAGTGACCATCACAAAACCTAGATCTTAGTTTCATGAAAAATTACAGTTTGTGTGCAGTCCTTAATTGTGTGTGTTTGAAGAATTGTAAAAAGTGTATGGAAAACCAAACGATTGCCTTGATACTGGTTTCTGAAACAACAACAAAAAACTAAAAATTCTCCTCTTGGCATAGAAATGACTTAGAAATAATATTGAGTGGTTGGTTTGCTGGATGGTTTTGTTCTCTTGAGGTTGGGTTTAAATCATTTTAGACCCTAAGACGGATAGAAAGTGTTTTTTCTTATCGCCATGTGTTCCAGTAGACGGGAGATTCCTACAGGATGCCCTTTACTAAAAGTATCACAATCTAATACTATTTGCAAAAAGATTTTAAACAGAACTCTACAATTTAATCCACTGGTTTTATTTATGCCACAAAAGCAATCATTTTTCCCACTGTTTAAACTTGAATTCAATCTGATAGACATATGCTTAGCTGCATATGTAATTATGCAACACCTCTATTTTTTTTATTGGTGTTAAAATTAAATTCTACATCTAGAAACTGGGAGCACATTTCTTGTCTTTCAGTTTTTATTAACTAAAATAAAAAATCGGAATTGGTCAAATTTAGAAGTAGCAGGTGGGAGCTAACCCACACCTGAAATTGGTATCGACCAAGAAAAAACCTGATCGGTGCTTTTTTGTGCAGATGAATAGCAGAGGTGGGGGAGGGGGCCGAGTTGTTCTTTTCTCTTTAAAACTGACAAAAAGTCTGGTAACTCCAACACTTGATAATCCACCGGAACAGCTTTGGAAAATGTGTCAAGGTTATAACTTTTCAAACATCGGTTTATTTTCATACTGGTAACCACACGGTGTACGTGTATATGTTCAGACAAAATGCCTTATGAGTGGATTTCTAATTTAAAAGGCAAATGTATTCCAAATTACCAGCCTAAGAGATTAAATTCCATACATTTGTAAGTAAATGTGAATGTATATCCAACAAGACCGCAATTGAACCAGTTTCTCCAGAAGAGGAAGTTTCCATAAAAAAAAAGGAAGGAATAAAGTCCAAGAAGAAAGGAGCAGACCAGTTGTAGCCCCGCCTCTCAGATCCCTGCTCCTTCCTCCTCCGGTCAGTCGGCTACATTCCCTGCTACCTTTCACCCCGAGAAACCTCAGTCTGATTCCGACGCAGTGCGGACAAATCCCTGAATAAAATGGTAAGTACTATTTGGAGATTTTCCGCCTGATGTACAAAGGTATGTGAAATGGGTCTGGTCGCCGCATCAATCCTGCGGGTCTCCCGCAGACGGTGAAGCGAGTCGGTGGGTAGCGTGTTGTTAGCTAGCATGGCTGCCGCTGCTCTTAGTCCGCAAAATTCTGCCTCTATTCGAGTGTGTACGTCGCCAAGAAACGGTTCTGGTACCAAGACTCTTCCTTATGTTCTTAATGGAATTACATAATTTTCATATTAATTCAAAGCTATGGCGTCGAAGCCGGTACCCATTGTAACAATCTGGGCCGGCCCTGCCCTGTGGCCGTGGCGTGGAGCTTCGGGCGGCCATCTTATCTGCTGTGGTGCTGCTCGGCCGACCAACCCGCACCCAGCTGTCCTGGGCTGATCCAGGCCCGCCGAACGGATCGAACCGTGGCTGTGAGGCCGACTCTCTGCCAGGCTGAGTCACACAGTGACGGTGCAGACCTTGTGGAGGCCTTCTGGGAGAGTTCTGCTTCATTCACTCCTCGTAGGAACAGAACATTTAATCAGAGAGTAATTTAATGGACACAAAAACGATTGGAATTAATTTATGGTTAATTCCGTTTACAAGTTGTCAGTTAATCTGTTAATTTCAAAGTTGGTTTCAGTTAGTTACACTATGTGAGGAGGAGGAGGGTGGGGCATTTTAATCACAAGGCTTATTGTAGAGTATTTTAATCTAATCCAGCTAATCTAGTTTTTCTGACACACCTTTTATTTTCTTGAAAACATAATGAGACATGAAACTACTGAATCATTTGTTAAAAACTATAATTCAGAGACTTGGTTGTTAAGCATACATTGATATTTAGACGGTTTACTTAAAAGCTGTAGCTTTAAGCGATGTGGAAACACAATAGTGATAACTTATTGAAGTTTCACATAAGAGTTGAATGAAGGCGTTGATTCAAGTCTGTACGGTTCTAGAAAACCTCTGCCTGTTTTCTCCTCTTATCTTGTTTGGTTAATCGGTCTGACCTCAGCTAGCCACACCTTCAGGCATAAATGGTGATATGTCAGGAATCAATTTTATCAGATTAAAAGTCTCACCTTAAAAGGTATAACTCCTATGACCATAAATGTCTTCAAACTACAGGTGCACTGTAATTTCCCATCACTGTTTGTAAAGTTGTGACCTGTGATTTACTTGTTATAAAACTATAACACAATTCTTTTTCACTTATTCACATATTGACGTGTTGAACCGACTTGATAAGGCATATTTAAAAATGCGCTGATTTCTCTGGAATAGTCTCTCTCTTTGTCAGCAGTTATTGAACAGAGGCATCAATACAAGTGAACCCAGGTAAAAGAATTGCAGAAAATTTAAATGACTCCTTTACAAGACAGGAGAATAGCTCAAAATGTTCTCCTTTGCACAAAACATCACAAGATGTTAAATTTGATTTAGTATTTAAAAAATAGAATTGTCCAAAAAAAAAATAAATAAATAAAATCAGTGCATGCTGCAAGTCCTCTTGATTAAAATTGCTGAAGACTACACAGAAACTTGGCAAACAGCTGTTCTCCTGCAGTAAAGGATGTCACTGTATTTGAAAAAGTAGATTAACATAACTAAAAAAAAAGAAACCGTCTACTCATTTGTGATGGAAGTTGAACCGTTTGGTGAAAACTGCTCAAAAAGCTGAATTAAAGCACAACTGTTAAACGAGCTAAGCTGTGCTCAGACATGTTGCATATGGTCGACTGTCAAACCATCTACCAAAAACTGAGCTGTTGAGGGGGTCCTGAGCTGAACCTTATCAAGAACACCTGATATAGGATATATGCTGTAATTAGCAAAAATACTGTTGGATGACATGGTGCTGGTTAGCCAACATGCTAGTTGGCTAACATTAATTTATTCCACCTAGCATACCAATTAAAAGTTATGTCAAAATCAACCAGTGTAATGTTAAGCATTTTAAATGACCATGTTGACTAACTCTAGCATGTTGGTTAATCTTAACTTGCACCATCTACTGTGCTAAGAGCCATTTAGGAAGAGTTAGCTGAAATACTGCCACTAGCAGGTTGGCAAATGTTAGCTTCCTACCAACTTAGTAGCTATAAATGAGTTAAGATGCTAATATTAGCTTATTAAGGCTATCTGGTTGAGAAATATTGATTTATTTCTACTAGTGTGGATCCTACTACTCTGGTTACCTGCAACAAGTTGGTGAAATGTTAATGTCAGTTAAAATGCTAATGTTGGCTAACTTACTCAATTTGGAAACTAAATTGCTGAAATAAGCCTAAAAGCTAAAGCAAACTTGGTGGTTGATTTTTTTTTTCTTTTTTTCTTTTTTTCTTTTAGTATGCTAATAACACCATTGTATGCTAAAACCAACTAAAATATTACTACTATGATTGGGTATTGCTACCATTCTAGCCAAAATTAACATTTTCTAAAATTCTAAATAAATAAATAATAAAAAAGTCAAATGAACTAATAGGGTTGTACTTAATATTTAGATGGGATTTATAAATTAATTATTCAAAATGCTGATTTGCGTAACTATCTAATCTGACCCATTTCCATGTCAACTTATTGTCCGTCTTTGGACAACGCAGCAATCGGCCCCTCCCTTCCTGTCAGTGACTCATCTGAACATTCATGGCTGAGAATAAAACGGTGATCTGGAAGTTTCAAACTTCACCATCTTTTAAGCTAGCAACACACTGCACCTTTTTTTTTTTTTCTTTTATTAATTGCACAATCTTGCCTTTAGCATCCACCCAGACCAGAAATCTAGATGACACAGATCAATGGATTAATTATGTTGTTTTTTTATTATCTAGTTCATTCATTCATTTTGTTCGTTTGAGAAAATGCATATTGAGAAAATCCATTGGGCTTGTGGTGTAATTATGGTGATGGATGAGGGTAAAATTATTTTATTGAAAACAGTTTTTTGTCTTGCTGCCAAGACTGGTTAGGATTACCTTATTACTTGACATCCAAAGCTGAACCCTGTAGTACAGTTGGCCTTTCAACCAATAGAGTTTCATCCCATTTCAAGCCTTTTACAATCTGTAAATGTCATTATTCAGACATTAGCCCATTACAGTGTGATATAATAATAAAGTGCCATATTTTCAGGCCATATGCACTGATCACAGCTTTGTGGCCAGTGTCCCCCCCAGCCGTTGCTCTCACTGCCTGAATGAATGATAAATCTCTAAGCTTGTCATAGAAAACAGTTTTACATCCCTGTGCTTACCCTGACTTACTTTTTAAACACCTCACTGACAATAAAAACAGCTGACTTTGATTATTTTTCTCCATGTAATGGCTTCCACAGCAAGAAGCGCAGCTTTGCAGACATAGCTGGATTCTGTGCCTTGACCAATCAGATGTTGGCGTTTCCTACTGGTGCTTTATGATTGGGTGATGATCAACCTGGGAATGTTTTAATTCCAGTAGGGCTGACATGGTTAACTGGATTAATGGTTTTGAATCAATTATTGAAATGGTTAACTAATTTAGATCTTCCATTCAACATCTTTGGCTGCCCAATTATTAATCGGTTAATCCAAAGTATAATCAACAGATCAGCTCTACACTGTGTTGATATCAAGTCCTCTTCACACCTAGATGTTAGAATGATTTTCTTTTGGGATTTTTTAGCTGTAGATTCGTCCTTTCCTACAAATGATCAAGTCTTCACTAAAGGAATGCTGATATTGCATTTAAATAAAGAAGGAATTTAATTATTTATTTGCACCTTTTAATGCATTACCAATATTGTGTAAAAAGACTTCAGTGGTTAAATAAAAAATGTCTAAGATGTGCCAATATTTTTCATCTGATTAATCAATAGAATTATTGCTTCCTAAAATAATGGTTAGCTCCAGACTTCAGCTTCTTGGTCTCCTGTAATTCTCTGGGACTTGGTGTTTGGTGTCTGTCTGCACCACACTAGAGGTCACGTGAGAGAACTAAAGAATCATCAGATGATTTAGGACTTCAGAGCCAAGTGTTGCTGTAAAATGCTGACTGTTTAAGCAGGAAAAACCAGTGCTGACCACAGCAGAGCCGTCAGCTTGTCTGTATGATCCCTGAATGCCTCCCCTCCTCCCCCGCAGGCATCAGGTGTGACAGTGAACGATGAAGTCATCAGGGTTTTCAACGACATGAAGGTGAGGAAGTCTTCAACTCAGGAAGAGGTGAGGAAGAGGAAGAAGGCCGTGCTGTTCTGTCTGAGCGAGGACAGGAAGAAGATCATTGTGGAAGAGGGGAAGCAGATCCTGGTGGGAGACATCGGCGAAACCGTGGAAGACCCCTACGGCTGCTTTGTCAAGCTCCTCCCCTCCAACGACTGTAGATACGCGCTGTACGACGCCACCTACGAAACCAAGGAGTCCAAGAAGGAGGACCTGGTCTTCATCTTCTGGTACGGTACTGGTGGCGTGGTGATGGGGGAGCATGATATGTTTCAAACAGGGTTATTAATTCACAGGCTGAACTTTTAACTGACTGAAATCATTTTCTGTTGGTTTTTTTTTTAACGAGCCTTTTGAGAAAACTTACTATCAATTCTTTAGAAACATTATACCATAGTATTCCTGCCTGTCACCATAAGATTTTGCTGGACAATAAATTGTGCCAGAGGTTATTGCGATAAACGATAATATTGTTGTTTTGAAACAGTTTTCACATAATGTAATGATGCAAGGACACACACTTTAACATCAATAAACTTTAAATTCGAGAGAACATTTAACACTGGAACTGGAAGACATTTTAAATATCCAAAATGGACACAACAAATGAATTAATTATGAAAGAAATGCCTGTAAACAAAATTGTCCTTCAAAGGAAGGTTTGGTTGAGGCCAAAGCACCAGACTGCAGACTTTTATCATCTTCAGAAGATACTTTCTCTTCAGTAGAAAAACAATCCTACAAACTGAAATCGTCCAGCTTGTTTTAATTTCTTGATTCATTGATTATTGCGGTAGGCTTATGTAATAATTTTTCATTGTTTGAGATGACGGTCGTGTCATGCCGCTGCATACTCGCACGCTGGAAGAAGACACCAATCAAAGCAAAGTGACAGGCAGCAGGTTAACCCGGCGTCCATGTTTCCACTCCTCAGCCCTGCTGCGCTTTAAAAGGAATGTAATCCTCAGCCTGGCTGGGATTTCATTCTGTCCCATCGACTCGGAGTAAAGCCAAACCTGCTCTGCATGGCTGCTGTTCTGATTGGCTCACAGGAACGACCACCAGAGACTCACCTGGAGCAAATCCTCTTCTCCTGGAAGATTTGTTCTCTTTGCTCAGTTCTGCTGTTTTAGCTGCAGGTTTACTGATGCTAATATTCACAGGAAGCTCCCTTGTCTGTCTACTATGAAATGTGTGCTGCAGTTTAGCAGCAGAGACGCCTCCATTCAGAAGCGGTTATTGCACAGACGTGAATAATAATTCAGACATTATTGGTGTTTTAGTGATTATTTGATGGTCGCTGGCAGCAGAACATGATCACACAGTGATGTCTTTAAATGGCCTGTTTTTAGAGCACCGCGTTAACAAATTCTTTTTTTGGATGCTGGCTCTGTCGGGCTGCTTTCAGACTTTTTTCTGCTCACCGTTTCAAAATGCCTAATTCACGTCAACATTTAGATTTCTCAGAGCAGCGATACATTTTTAGCATTTTTCAGACGTTGGTTCAGCCTTTGTCTCAGTCTAAAATTACACTGTGCTCCTTTCATTTTTCAGCTCCATGTTGTATTTAAGTTTCCAGCTGTGACAACTCATCTCAAGCACAATGTCATAATTACTTACCTAAATTCCCCATTGATGCCAAAATTAAAGACTGAATCTGCCGATAAAAATAAAAACATGTCGGCTCTACAGATGCGTTCAGCCATTCCTTTAGTCAAAGTTGTAGCAGCTCAGTGTTATGATGTATTCATTCTAATATATCTAATAAAAATTAAGGACGATATGGCATAAAATAATTTAACTTACCGTTAGGATTCTCAGACTGCACATTAAATGCACTGGTTGGAGATGTAACAAGTATTAATACCTAAGGTTGCATCAGACCAGCTTTCTTTCATTTTGAGTCTTTTGATAAGTGAAACTGATCTCATCTAAATCTACAAAGGTCTGTAATGATGGATGTTTGAAATATTGGCACCAATATCAGTATTTTATCTTAGTATCTGTATCAGTCTGATAAATAAAACTGGGCCCATGTTAACATCCAATCATTTTTTTGTCCCCCATCTTGTTGTTGGTTGTCTGACGGTTGGTCATGTTCCTGTGATGCATTGTGGGGAGCTTTAGTGAAGTCAGTGGTGTGGTCATGTTGTGTTGGAAAGGTTGTAAAAAAACCATATATCCATCAGTTATTGGCCATACAGCAGTATTCATCAGCTCAAATGTTCATATCGGTACATTCCTAAAGAAAAATTGGTTTTGTCCAAAATCAGAATCAGCAGGTCAGAGTTTTTACAGATTGGCCTGAAAACTGCAATCAGTACAGGCCTAAAAATGACTAACTGGTAACAAATACACTGCGAAAAAATCCTCTGCTTTCATGTTTCTATGTGTAATCACTGAACCGATATAAAGAGCTTTAACAGTTGTAATGTAAATGAAAAGAATTAAAAGCCTCCAGCTTTTAATTATCATTTCAACTTATTTTCCTCCTCAGGGCCCCAGAGAGCGCTCCGCTGAAGAGCAAGATGATCTACGCCAGCTCTAAAGATGCCATCAAAAAGAAGTTTACAGGTGAGGACGTGGTTAGAGTTCCTGCAGCAACACGGATGATCTCCAGATCGGATGTTGTTGTAAGTTTAGGCTGTAGAAAGTATTAAAAACATTCTGTCCCTTTAGCTGGCCACTTGTACTGTTTGTGCATTACATCCAATCTTTCTGAACTTGATAATAAGTCCATCAAACGCATTGTGTTATCAATAACGCAGGACTTTACTGACCTATATATATATCATGTGATTTATGTTGAACCTTTTGTGTTGGTGGTGTTGCGTTTTGTCTCATGCTGTGTGTTATTGGCTACCTAATTGTTTGTTGTGTATTTGGAGATGGGAGTGCAGGATCTGGTTTGTGGAAAATAATTTCCCATTGGGGACAATGAAGTCTAAAAATCAAATCCTTAGACATGAAAGAACCAGGAAACTGTAGAAGACCGCTGGCCTGGCCATTACCTCAATAAAATCTGGCTTCACAGTTCAGTTTGGGCTTTCTGTAGTTCACTTTGATTCCCTCCAGTAGATTTTCTACCGACCCAATCAGGGATCAGAAGGTGAAGAAATGAGATTATCTGCTCTGTTTTAATATTAATATAAAATATAAAATATTTTATATTTTAATATCCTACAGTTTTAGCTGTGTCAGCAGAGGAAGTGAACGCAGCCGTTCAATCCATGTCGGCCACATTAAAAATATTGGAGAATTGGCCGATTTTTTTTAGTTCTGATATTTCATGTTTTCAATATGTTTCGTGGGGAGTTTTTGTCCTTCTCCTGACTGATGCCTTCAAGGAGGCATTGTTGTCCTTTAGGACGTCACTGTGACTTATGATTTTATCTAAAAACCATAAGTCTGGAAATCACCTGGAAACCTGACCTTGATTTCAGCATCATCAGGTTGTAACTGATGGCAGGAACTCAGGCATAAGTTTGCACGAGGTGTGTAATCATGTCGTTGCCACTTTTGTTTTATTTTACATTTCATGTCTAACAATACGTTGTTCACATAGATATTACTAGATGTGCAACATTAAAGCTTAATCAGTTTAGGAAGAGACTGATCATAAAAGCCTGGTGTTTAACTTTTCTGTTTCTGGAGAAAAGCAGTCGGTTCAGTGACAGAGAGCCATAAACACCCAGCTTATGACGAACACTTCATCTCAGGTTGAAGTCTTCCTGTTTTCTTAATGGCTTTGTTGAAGCAGAGGATTGATCTAGACGGCTTCCTGTTAGTTCTGTGGTAGTGTTGCTTTTGTCTGGGTTTTAGGCTCATTCATGACTGGTTAGAAAAGGAGCTCTGTCATTGGTCAGACCTGCCCAGCTTGTGTGTATGTGTGTTGGTTTGCCGTGAGTCAGTGAATGCTTGGGCATGTTCCTCCACACTTGCGTTGACTCTGGGAACGTCTTCTCAGGTATCAAGCACGAGTGGCAGGTGAACGGCCTGGACGACATTCAGGACCGCCGGACGCTGGCCGAGAAGCTGGGCGGGAATGTCGTGGTGTCTCTGGAGGGCAAGCCGCTGTGATGCGGCGGCGGCAAGCCGAGCGGAGTCAAGCCAACCGCCGTGCCATCAGGACCGAAGCAACCAACCCCACCTGAACACCGTCACTTCACCCGGAAGCTTGCTCTGTCTATATCCATGTCCTGAAGGTGTTAGCGTCATTAGGCTTCTTTGTTTCTATTTTTTTTGTCTTGGTTCTTATTGCTTTCTTTTTTTTTTTCTTTTTTTTTTCCCTAAACATGGAGATCTCATTAACATAATGATATGCAAACACCTCCCAGTTTGTCATGTGACCTTTGCTTACATGGCGGAAATAAAACAACACTACCAAACCCCACCAAGGTTCTCTCTCTTTCTCTCTCCCTCCATCCCTCTCTCCCCTCCCTCACACACAGCCAGAGTTTTGCCAAAAAAAAGTTGATATGAAGGAAGCAGCCACTGTTGTGTGACGAGAGCGCCACAAAGCACTGCCTCCTGCTGTACACGGGTTGCACTCATGAAGCTTTTTACATGAATATTTATTATTGTAATCTTTTGTGTCCTCTCCATTTCATTCAACCAGGCTGACACGTCGTGTTAGACTATGCATTAGATTATTGTCCAGCACTTTTCATTTGAACACTACAGGTTGAGACTGAAGTTCCTGGTGTTAAATTCCGTTTATATATTTTTTTTTGTTTGTTTGTTTCCAAGTGAAGATTTGTTTACCTCAGTTCTCATTCTTGTATGACTGACCATCATTAGCTGTTTGCTTGTCGCCTTATTTCAGTTTGAATGTAACCGTCACACCAGAGTTGGAGTGCACTTTTGTTTTGTAAAGAAAGCACTACAGGAAGCAGGTTTAAGCCCACTCGCCACTCCCCACCCTCTACCTTCCCCAACAGTGAGAGATGACTCCCGCCCCCCCACAACAACAACATCATCATCATCATCATCATCTGGAGCCTTAAAGTGAAACATTGTTTCTGAGATCACAGGAAGCCACTTTGCAATAAAAGCCTGTGGCAGACAAAATGTCTCCTGGTATTTATTTTTCTACCAATCACAAATTAAATTTATGAAAATATTTTGTTGTACTTTAAATCTTTAAGGTTAATATTTTGTTGTACTTTAAATCTTTAAGGTTACTACCAGCTTCAACAAACTGGCTGTTATATAGAGGGCGCGATCTGTATACCTGAGGCGGTGGTCACAGGTTCGAGTCCCGACCTGATGACCTTTAGTGCATGTCTTCCCTCTAACTCACAATCCACTTTCCTGTCTGACCACTCTGAAATAAAGGCCACTAGAACCGATAAAACCTTTTAAAAAAAATGCATGAGTTAATGACAATAACTTTGTCTCTAAACGGTGAACATGGCTCTTACCGTTGTTTAAACCTGGGTTCTTCTTGGCATACACAGAACCTTTAAAAACTTGCACCACTTCCATAATTTCTCAAGATTCCATAGCAACTCAAAAATTAACAAGAGCTTGCCTCTGAATCCTTGACATTTTTATATAGTGCCTGATATTATAGTGTTTTCATTGATGATGTCACAGAGGTTCAAAGAGGATGTATTTGAGACTAGAATCATCTCCTGTGCTTCTCAACTTTGAAAGTGGATTGCTTGCAGGGAGTGAGACAAAATACAGTGATTTTATTTTACAAACATTTCAAATTGAGCATCCAGTCAACATGGCTTTTGCTCAATCTGTTGTTGGTGTCCTATTTACTGAAAAGAACTGCAAAAAGGATGATTTGCTTGACGTTAGCTCTGAGGACAAGAATGATGACTCTGAAGCCTCTACTAATGCTTTGGTAATGCAGACCACAGATGAATGTGCTTTTGCCAGTGGTCCCAAAAACCAAATGAACCTGGAAATGGAAACTTTCTCAGAGGATGAGGAGGTCGCTTTTGACACATTCAGTGTTCCTGGTCTCAAGATGAGTGCAGGTGTGGAAGCTGGCTTAGTGGTTGAGCAAGAAACCACAAAAACAGAAAATATGTTGACGGGTTTCGAAGAAATCCTTGATTATTTTACTAACTATTTAGCTCAAGACGATTTACTTCAGTACCTCACTGAGGGCGAAACTGACAGCGAGGATGAACAATCCAGTGATGAATCCTATCCAGACTCTCTTCTAGATTTGATGTTCACACTGGATGAACTTAGTGTCTCCTCTGTGGATGAATTACAAGATGACACAGATTGTTTCTACACAGCAGACGACGATGAAAGCCCAATAAATTCTCTTCTTGATCCAACCATGTACTTCTGCAGGTTTTCCAACGACTTCAATAACTGTTGGATAAACGCCACATTGCAGAGTATTTTGAACCTGAGTATTACCAGAAGGTTCGTGGCTCAGAGTCCTGAAGAGATTTTTGGAGCTTTGTCAGGAGCTCCACTGTGTGCCAGCCTTTTCTATACAGCCATGCACCAGCCGGGAAAATACTTTTCCCCAGAAGAAATTATCCAAGTTCTGTTGGAAGTAATTGAAATTATAGATTCAGAAAACTTGATACAACACAACGACCTAACAAACTTTTTGTTAACTATTTTAAACTGGCTTAACCCATGTGGCATTAACTCACTTTGTGTGGTGTACACAGTTGCTGCTTGTGAAGGATGTCAGGAGTCTTATCAGGACATCTGGGAGCTCGGTCCCATTGTTCGTCTGCCAGTTCCTCTACCATATGACAGTACCACTTCTCTCCTTCACCGTTGGGCTTCTGAGATCTATGCAAAATGTTGTGACACCTGCTACTCCAACTTAAAGAGAAAATACTTCCTCAACCACACTGATGTGATAGCCCTGTATCTGAAACGGTCAGACAGCCAGGAGGATCTAAGACTTCCTGTGATTCCCAGTTTGACTATTGACATTCCTGTAAAAACTGGAACACTGTTGTACCGTCTGTCCTCGGTCATTTGCCACCAGTCTACAAGTTGTCTGCTTGGCCACTTTTACACATATCTGATGTGTGGAGAACTGGTGTATAAGGCTGAGGATGACCGGATAACAATTTCAGATGTAGATTGTGCACCTGACATTTGCCATAACGGGTTTATCTACATCTATGAGAAGTACACAGAAAGACATGATGAATTTAGTGTTGGGCTTAAGGTGACCACACCAACAAATACACCAACAATGACAGAACTTGGAAAGGACGTAAAAGCTTTGACCTCTCCCAACTCTCAAATAGATGAAACCGTCACAAAGAACGAACTTAGTGCCTGTTTTGAAGGGGAATAAATAAACATGGAAACCACAGCAAATATTACAAGTCCTGGAGAGCTGAATGAGACGTATTGTTACACCCATGACATTAGTGCGAAGGTCGGAAGTACAATGGAGGATAAAAAGGGCACTATAGGCGATGAAAGCAATGTCAGAACTGCAGAAAACCTAATGGATATTAATAGCTCTGGATATAAAAGTCTTGTGGTCCACCCAGATCTGAATGAATGAATAAAGAAATAAAGATAAAAAACAGAAAAAAAAAAAAAGCTAACAAATAAATATGATTGAGGCTCCAAGGTGGCGCAGTAAGGCCCCGGCTGGTCTGAGTCTCAGCTGGGGCCTTTCTGAGTTTGCATGTTCTCCCCGTGCATGCATGGGTTCTCTCCGGGTACTCCGGCTTCCTCCTGCAGTTCAAAAGCACGACTGTTAGGTTAATTTGCCACTCTTTATTGCCTTTGGGTGTGGATGTGTTCATGCTTTATTTTGTTTCATTAATTTCTTGGAGAAAAAAAATTATTTCTCAAAACAACAACAAAAAAAAAACAGTTTCAAAGTATGTGGCTTCTTTCTTGGAAATAAGAGAAAAACTAATATAAAAGAACAACAACACATATTAATTAAATAGCAAAAACAACCCTGTTCGAACCAATGAAAAAAGTGATTATGTCAGGGTTTGATTTGTAGATACTAGTTTTATTATTATTCTGTATTCTTTACTCTCTTTGATTGAATCAGCCTTGTTTCTGTTTCACCTTAGTTCTGTTTTTCTTAGTAATTCTAGTTTATTATTCTTTGTTTCTAGTTATTCATTGCTATGTTTAGATTTATTCTCTTAGTTTCCTTATTTGCTCTCTCTCCCCTCACACCTGCAACCAGTTAGCTAACCAGCCCAGGTCTATTGTTCCAGTTTTCATCATCACAGTATTTAAACACATCTCCTGCTCTCACTCCTTGGTGGTTCCTCCTGTTGTATCACGTTACATCCCAGGATCACCTTGTTGTTGTTGTTGTTGTTGTTGTTGTTGTTGTTGTTGTTGTTGTTGTTGTTGTTGTTCTGTCTGTCTGTCTGTCTGTCTTCTTCAAATCAGACAAAATTTGTCAATCAACTAAGACTATGTTTGTGCAGCAAAATGTGTTGTTTGTGCTGCTTTGGCTTTGAAGATATTGAAAGTTTAAAAGTCACTTTTATGAAAATCAAAATGACCTTTAAACTTTCATTAACATCTTAAAAGCCAAAGCAGCACAAACATTTTTTATTTTGCTGCTTAAATGTAGTCGAGTTGATTGACACCAATTTTGTCTGATTTCAAGAAAGTGGGGGCGGAGGGTGGTTGACCTTTCATTACCTCTGGAAACATTTCTTAATATCTTTAAAATGATAACGGCACAAACAAAAATTTTTGCTGCACAAACGCTTGACACCAATTTTGTCTGGTTTGAAGAAAGCTTGGGGCCAGCTTCACTCAGGTCCCTGAGTTCCCTGTGATTTTTGAAAGTTTTTGTTCATAATTTTTTATTAGAATTTCTTTCATCTACTTGCTGCTTCTGTTTCTCTGCATTGGGTCCACTTTAAAACCAATAAACCATGATGGATCATTTTGGTTTACTGCGAAAAGACTTCTTATATTGCAAAATAAAGAGAAGCAAAAAATGTAGCTAAGTAAAGAAAACAAAACAAAAATAACACAAGAACTAAACTTTTCATGAACATTAAAAACAACTGCTAAATGAGGTTAAGCGTTTCCTTTTTGGTACAGAGGCATATGTTGTATTCTGAGCCCTTATTGTTATGGTTTGTAAACATGGCCCCTGGCTTATAGCTTGGACAAGTGGCTCAATAAACAACCATGGGCTGATCTGGACAGACCTGGCAACATCCATTGCAAATGTATGGTTCCCAAAGACCAATGAGAGAACTCTTCAAAAACCACCATTTTAACAAAGTCCCTAATATTAAGAGAATAATAATCGTTAGATTCTGGCTCGTTATATTCTGGCTCGTTATATTCTCTTGTGCTCCCGGATTCTTTGATTCCATGCGTGGAAATAAAACCCACACAGAGTTAACATTCAGAGCTCCATGTCACACATTTTCAGAGTTTATTCTGACTGACATTTAAAAGTATAAAATCACATTGACAACACAGACATTTCAAACACACTAAAACAGACATTCATTTACCTGAGACAAATAGAAAAGAAGAAGAAAGAAAGAAAGAAAGAAAGAAAGAAAGAAAGAAAGAAAGAAAGAAAGAAAGAAAGAAAGAAGGAAAGAAAGAAAGAAAGAAAGAAAGGAAGAAAGAAGGGCAAAGACATCTTTGGAGAATTGCAAAAGCAAATCTGATTTGTTCCTCTGTGGCCCTTACTTTTATTTAAAAGGGTGTTCCCTTTGTTTTAATTTATGCAATTAAGGTGTGTTCTTCTTGTATGGATAGACCCAGTTTCAAATTACTCAGTTTGGGCAATTTTATTACCTTCTGAGACCTGTTTAATTTCAGGGCTACAGCGCTTTTCTATCTAGACAAGGGAGAGCAAAGGTCATTTAGACAAGCTCTTCTTATGCCAGTTTGAAATGTGATGTTACTCCTAACTCCTGGTTGGAACAAAGCCTCTAGTCTTCCTCCAGAGTTCAACTAAAAGCTAACCTGTCTTAAACCTATTTTATTCTCTGCCGGGAATTCCTATAAATACAGATCAGTGCAGTAATTTTAAATTGACATGAAGCCTGGTTCGCAAAGTGGTTCAGAACTTCTGCATCATCTTGGACTCCATGTAGTTGTTACTATAAAACTACAAATTAGACTACTTCAAGTCATGTTAATTTTAACTAACTGGTATTCTACTAATTTAATTGCAATTGTGTGTTGTTAATTTGTTTGTCCTTAAGTTTTAGTGTCTCTCTGAGGGAGATGACTTGAGATGTCTCCTCGCTCCCTGCTCATTTGAGACATGGCCTTTGTGCCAGTTAATTTATGACGTGGTTCCTTCCTGATAACAGACATTCTTCTCTGCAGGCCCTCTAAGATGTTATCTAAAGGACTCTTGCTTAATCCACTATTTTACATGTCGTAAGATTTAACTGTATTAAACACTAAGAATATTTATTTTCCTCAACACTAACCGCAGTCTGAAAAATAGTATTACGTAACTTGGGACAGGATACTTTTTTTTTTTTTTGGATACCTTTCTTAGTGAGAGTGAGATTCATCTAGGCATACTGAAAAAATGAAAAGGAAAATGAGTCCCTCTCTAAGAGCGAGTTTATCCGACTTGTATGTTTTTTTTTTACTAATATGTGAGAAATAAGAGCCACCCCATGCTGTCCAAAGTTGGGAACCCAATAAAGAGAGTAAAAATACGTAGACCTGTAGACGTGTAAATATTTTGAATGTTCGACAACAAAGGTGGTTATTACGAAATAGTTTAAAGAAACAGATGGCAGCGCCTTCATGAAGTCACAATCTCCACACTTCTTCAACAATCCTTGTCTTTAGTCTTAAAATAATGAAATTAAAAATCATACAGTTTTTAGTTTCATAGTGTTTAGGAGATCACCGTTCCTCTTTAAAAAAAAAATTACCGACTCCTATGTTTTCGAACGTTTCCATGATTTTTTTTTTCTTCTCACGAGATTTGGCAACTGTGTCCACTTCCTGTCACCAGCCGTTCGCAGCCATGATGGTGAGTTTCTTCTTTTCCTCGCCCTCTTTCTTGTTTTTGTGTAGTTTTTTAAGCTTGGTGGTGGCCCGCACCGTGATATACACTTGCAGTAATTCCTTTCAGCTCGAGCTGCGGTTAAAATAACTGTGTGTTTGTTTGTGTCTCTGCAGCAGGAAGGGCTGGACGACGGACCCGACTTCCTCTCCGAGGAGGACCGGGGAGTGAGTGCCCTCCTTCTGCCTGTCTGTCTTTGTACCAATGAATCTGTTCGCCTGCCCAACTATATGTTCCAGTATGCCCTTTGATAGACTTATTGTTCTTGTTCAACTCAGCTTAACCACTGAATTTTAATTAATAAATTTTAGCCTTGCTAGCCGTCCAGGCTAATGTTAGCTTCATGCTAACTGGTTTACCGTCTGTCAGTTGTGGTCAGACTGGTTACCACTGCCGAGAGTCAAAATAAAGACAGTGGCTGATGGGCCTCTAGCTTTACATGCTAACACAGCTAAAGAGATGGCTAACAGTTCGCTGGGGTGTTCGGTTCTTTTTTTTATTTTGAACTGACATGATCGGTTTGTGCTATCCTGTTCACAATCAGGCTGTCACATGACTTGACACACCTCTCCTCTTTGTGTTTCTTCTGTATTTTTTTTCGTTTTTACTTAAAAGAAGATCCTAGTATGTTGTCACTGGTTTACTTTTAAACATCATTGTCCAGCACAGTGGAAAATGTGCACCAGACACTTTACCTACTGTGGGAACGGATTCATTTTCCAGTGAAGTATATCTATAGACGTGGGATTTGGCCCCTATCTTAGCTTTTCCTAAAGCAGAAGTTCCAACTTCTGACCCACAAAATAAAAATGTAAGAGGCTCTTGACCCTGACTCTTTAGTTGAGACTTCAAGCATTTTGAGTCATTTAAAAAAATGGTATATTGATTACACAATCAGCATCAAGTCAAAAACAACAACAAAAAAGACGTGAATAAATAAAAATAGCATGTTGCTTAATATGTTATCTTTGCCAATCAACCTTATTTTAAAAGGGACCATGTACAGCTCAAACATAAATGTCACCATTCGATGCACTGTTTCAGATTCTAACAGAAGCTAATTTGACATAAGTTTTAAGAACTGGAAATGTGTAATGGTGACAAAACCTGACAATTTATTGTTTTATCCATGTTTTTCAAGGTGAAATAAGAGAAGTGCGTTTGTGAACCAGTCAAATTGAATTTTGTTGTTGTTCTTTTCTTTCATCCTGATTAAGTCTGTCGCAGTAAGCAATTAATCGCATAATAAATTTAAGATTGATCATTTCAATTCTTATGATTAATAGTTTTTGAAGGAAAATTTTATTTAGAGACTAGTTGTAAGTAGTGTGTACTTGTGTTTTGGTGTCATGTTCTACTTTGGATAGTTAGTGTTTTCCAGTTCTAGTGTGACGTTTTCTTTACAAAATTAAAGTTTATTTGTCTTTGACAGGGGGTATTTGCATTATTGTGCCATTGTCAATACTTTACTTTGAAATGGTCTCAAAACTAATATAAACTCAAAAATATTATCGTTTATTGCAATAACTTCTGGGACAATTTATCATCCAGCAAAATTTGTGTCAGGATGTTAAACTTGATGAAATGGCTAATACTGTTTTTTTTTGTTTATGTTCACCAAAAAGTGTTTGCAATTTGTTTTTTCATATTTTAATCAAGAAATATCAGCAGTAAAAGATGGCATGTGGGTTGTAGCCACAAACTCCCAGTTTGATGCAGGTGGATCTCAGGGCTCTGTACCTCTCAGCCTTCAGGTTGACCCGACAGTCGTGGTTTTGTATGCTTTGTGTCGTCCTGCAGCCGCGAGCGGTAAATGTGGATCTGGAGATGGACGCCACGCTACAGGTGGACATTTCTGACGCGCTCAGTGAGAGGGACAAGGTGAAGTTTACCGTCCACACCAAGGTGAGACGCACATCATTTTATTCCCTCACCCTCACTCCCCTGCAGTGGCTGCTTGATTGTGTCAGGATAAGTCATGCGCTCCATGTTTCCACAGAGTACGCTCCCCAACTTCAAACAGAACGAGTTCTCTGTGGTCCGACAACATGAAGAGTTCATCTGGCTACACGACTCATTTGTTGAAAATGAAGACTATGCAGGATACATCGTAAGAACCACACACATTCAAACGGATGCGCTGACTTTGTTCAAATAGTGTTTAAACATCCAGTTTAACTGATTGTAGCAAATAGAGCTATTTATCAGTGTCTTGTCTTGTGTTTGGCAGATCCCTCCAGCCCCCCCCAGACCTGACTTTGATGCATCCAGAGAGAAGCTGCAGAAACTGGGGGAAGGAGAAGGATCCATGACCAAGGAGGAGTTCACCAAGATGAAGCAAGAGCTGGAGGCGTAAGTCACACACCTTCTCTGCATAGTCGCACGTACTAAAGGGGCAGTGTTATGTAAAATCAACTTTTCTGAACTTGGCATAATGTTATAATGTTATTCCCATAAAAACATACCTGGAGTGTCGCCTTTATTCTTTTGTGCATGATTGAGAAATCATGCATGTTTTCTCATGCATGATTGCATTCAGCTAAAACCCCTCAGACATGCAGTTTCCAAGCTTCTCAGCTTCCGCCCCACAGAGCAGCCCTCCCCAGTCACACCTGTCTCTCAGCTCCTTCAGACTAGCCAGCAGAAATGAGCAAACACCTGGTGGAACTGTGTATCTGCTACGGTGATTATATGAGCTACTTCTCAGGACAACGCTGGTATAAACATTGTTAAAGGGTTAATAAAGCAGCCATGTTTGATGACTTCCTGAAGGTGGAGTTTCAGAAAGAACAGGCGCTTCTTAAAGAGACAGAGACCCAATCTCAAAGTCTTTTAAGTTGTATTTGATATATACATTTTTTTAACAATGGAATATAACATGGTGGCTTGATTGTGATTATGAAATGGCACAGTGTGCCTGGAAAATACATAATACTGCCCTTTAAAACATGTACCTGACTGGTGTGTTTTCATCCAGAGAGTACCTGGCTATCTTTAAGAAGACCGTTGCCATGCATGAGGTCTTCCTCTGTCGTGTGGCTGCTCATCCCATCCTCAGGAAGGACCTCAATTTCCACGTCTTCTTGGAGTACAACCAGGATGTGAGTGTCAGGCACAGCTTGTACAGTGAATACTCTTAATAGGTACTAATATTTCAGAGTTGATTTATAAGCAGTAATGGGACAAGTCAGGAATAGCTGAGAAAATCCATGGCGATGCAGTGTGTGTGATCACCACCATGTTGTCCCTGACAGCTGAGTGTACGAGGAAAGAACAAGAAGGAGAAACTGGAGGATTTCTTTAAGAACGTTGTGAAGTCGGCTGATGGTGTTCTAGTGGCTGGAGTCAAGGTAAAACCAGAAGTAGAGCTCACTCCTCTTAGCTGCCTCTCATGCTCTCATGTTTGGCTTTTTATGGAAGCGTGTCGTCTCCTGCTTGTCTTTCAGGACGTCGATGATTTCTTTGAGCATGAAAAGACATTTCTACTAGAATATCACAACAGAGTCAAAGACGCTTCGGCCAAATGTGACAGAATGATCCGCTCACATAAAAGTAAGCTCGAGCCATGCAAAATCATTTAGTCATTTAGAAGTTTTCTAGATGATTGCTTCATGTTTCCATATTACTCTTTTGACCTCACCTTGGTTCTGCTGACTCCTTGAAATGTGTTAATGTGTTTTTCCACCAGTTCTTGTTTGTTCCTAGCCTTGAAAACATTGAATTAAACTGAAACTCAGGTGGTTATTTTATGGCATCTATTTTAAAGGAATATTGACATAAATATTATTTGTGTAGTTAAATTGTCCAGGCACTAACAACCTTAACAAAATCGCAGAATAAAACTGAAGGAGGATCAAACAGTAAATGAATGTGACCTTTATAATGACTAGGCGCTAGTACCAGCTGCAGTTAAGAAACTGTAAGCTCCATGGTGGAAACATCCACCTAGAAAACCAAAAAACATCTATTAGTGTTTTGTTGATGATGTTTTCCTGGCAGAGAGAGCAGGTTGAAATGCTGTCAGTGTGTTTGTGCTGTGATCGCTGTCTGATGAGTATCTCTGCCCGTTTAGATGCTGCTGATGACATGAACAGAATCGCCTCCTCTCTGTACACATTAGGAACACAGGACTCCACAGACCTCTGCAAGTATGGACAAAGCTATTTCAGGGCTCAAACAATTAAGTGGATTAATCCTGATTAATCAATTGTTGAAATAATCGTCAACAGATTTAGTAATTGATTAATCAAAAAAGGCAATTTGGTGAAAGCCCCCATAGAACATATTTAGAGCAGTAATTAAGTCAAAATTTTACAAAAAAAAAATTTACATTTTGCATTTAAGATAAAAACACCTCTGTCTGCAAATGTGTTTTAGCCAAAACTCCTGAGGTGGCGTGGTTTTAACTCCACCTGGATCTGATTTACTACAGGAATGCTGCATTAACGCATTTCAGGCAATAAAATGTTTTTCTTATCTAAAGAAGGAATTTTGCATCTTTTAATGTATTTCTAGTATTGTATACAAAAGACTTGCGTGGATAAATGTGTAGAATGTGCCAAAATTTTTATCTGATTAATCATCATAATAATTCATATATCAATTAAGATGAACGTTTTTGATGACACGCCTTCTTGCAGTTAAACATGACGCCTACTGCAGAGGCGTTTGTTCAGTTATGTTTTATTCCTTTAACTTGAGCTGTTTTAATGAAATCACATACACAACCATCCACACCCAGTTGATTTTTCAACATTTTCTGTTGCTAGAGAAAAATGTGCATCTGGATGGAAAATGGAAGATGAATTTTCTAATTCCACAATGAAATCATATCCTGACGTACCTTCTTCACATTTATATTCTGGGGGCGTCAGAATGTAACCAGCATAATGTCCCTCTGTTTTTCTTTCCTTAAGGTTTTTCCTGAAGGTATCAGAGCTATTTGAGAAAACTAGAGTAAGTGTGTCTTCATTTCCTCTCATTTCTGATCCTGGTTAAATGAGGCGTTAACATGGCCACTTGTAGGCTTGATTACAGTTGACAAGAAGTTCAGTGTGATAAAGGTTTAGTTGGAGGTCATTCGTCCTGAGGCCATGTGGTTGTTGGGTGGGAATGATGGATAGAGCTGGGTGTCATCAGCATGGCAGTGGCATGTAGCAATAGGCCTGTCATAATAAATAATAAATCAATTAATTGCATGATAAACTAAAGAAAACTCATTTACTTGATTCATCGTTTTTCTCTTTTCTTTCTCTTTTTACCAAAACTGGTCTTCAGTCTGGTGCTTTGGTTTCAATTTTTCCTTTTTTGAAAGACAATTTTGTCTACAGAGACTTCAGAATTCATTTTATTTGTTGTTTCTGTTGTTTAGTTTATATATTTTGGATATTTAAAATGTCTTCCAGTTCTAATGTTTAAATGTTCATCAAAATTTAAAGTTTATTAATCTTTGAGACTGTGTTCTTGCATTATTCTTCCATCGTTACTATCATATTAGTTGAAAGTTGTCTCAAAACAACAATATTATCGTTTATGGCAACAAGCTTTGGGAAAATGTGTTATTGTGACAGGCCTATGTAGCAATGAAATTTTTGTAGCTTTACTCCTGTGAAACATCTGAATCTTTTAAGCTCTACATATCTAAGATCATTACACAACACTCGCCTCGTGTGTGTTTTGAGGTGACAAGCAAATAACAAAAAAATTTACTTTTATAACTTGGATGTAGAATAATAGTAAAGGTAATCACTGAAACATTACTGGGAATGAATTTTTCAATGCTACTTAGAACTTTAAGAATAGTTAAACCCAGAATATGTAATAGTAATAAGCGCTGCTGTGAACGGGACCTTTACCTCAAAGTCTTTTTCCTGAAACTGATTGTTTCTGTTTTGGTTTTTGCCTTAAAGAAAATTGAGGCTCGAGTTGCAGCAGATGAAGACCTGAAGCTGGCTGACCTGCTCAAATATTACCTGAGGGAGTCACAGGCTGCTAAGGTCTGAACACATACTGACAGATGAGTCACCAATAATGAGCCAGCTGAGTGAAAGTATTGATTTTCCATGTGCCACTCTGGACAGGACCTGCTGTACCGGAGGAGCCGGGGCCTGGTGGACTATGAGAACGCTAATAAAGCTCTGGATAAAGCGCGAGCTAAAAACAGAGATGTTTTACAGGCAGAGACAAACCAGCAGCTTTGCTGCCACAAGTTTGAGAAGATCTCTGAGTCTGCCAAGCAAGGTCAGTCACTGCTTTAGTGTGAATTATTGTCAATTATCTTGTTAGAAACTCTAACAATGCATCTCCTTCTGAACGTAGAGCTGATAGATTTCAAGACGAGAAGAGTGGCAGCTTTCAGGAAGAACCTGGTGGAGCTGGCAGAGCTGGAGCTCAAACATGCCAAGGTACCGACGTCACTCTGTGGTCAACTTCCAACAAAGAGTGTGGAGGAGAGTCTATGGGTTAGAGTTAGGGTCATTATTGGTCCAGTTTTGGGTTCCCTAAGGGAAAAACCCTGATGTTTTATGGTTAGATGAGACAGATATTTTTATTTCCTTCCTTTGTCACTGCCACAACAGACTGAATTGTGTTTTTTATGGACTACTTGTCTGCTTGTCTCTAGGGTAACCTGCAGCTACTGCAGAGCTGTGTGGGCGTCCTGAAAGGT
The DNA here is from genome assembly GCF_001443285.1 of Poecilia latipinna. Classification (NCBI taxonomy): domain Eukaryota; kingdom Metazoa; phylum Chordata; class Actinopteri; order Cyprinodontiformes; family Poeciliidae; genus Poecilia; species Poecilia latipinna. The sequence continues at coordinate 223,598 of NW_015112989.1, forward strand.
AACACTTAACCGTCCTGTCCTGCCTGCAGCCAGCTGGACACGCCCACTGTTAGGACGGAGCCTGTAAGAATGGACAAAACACTGAGACATGTGGACCAGAGAGACAGCTGGGGGTCAAAAATGACACGAAGTCTGTTTTCTTCATCAGTAACCAAACACAGTCTTCACCACTCTACTCACTATTCCTAAAGCCACCCATGCTTGTCCTTCTGGTTCATCATCAGAACCTCAGCACCGGCACTGGTCCTCTTGGCCGAATGCAAGCCCTGCAACACTTTTAGCGTGCTTTCATTCTAGTCTATCACTTTAGGTATTTACTTGATTTCTCCTGAACATCCATCATTTGAAAGTCTTTATCATCACCCAGAGAACAAATCCAGTCCATCTGGGCTCTGCAGTCTGGATGTAGTTCAGCTCTCAGCTGTAGTTGGACATGTATTAGTAGTTGTGCTGAGTTTAAGCACCGTTCGAAGAACTCTTTTAAATACTCTACTTGAAATAAATTCACCATATAATCTACAGATAAATGCAATGAGATGACAAATATGATTCGCTGATGTGTTCCATAATTATCCACACTATAAAACAACCTGATGCAGTATATAAAGTTACATGAACGCCACTCGAAGGTTGATGGTGAAAGCAGCATGTTGGTCTGTACTAAATGCCTCCAGTTTGTCAAATAACCATCAACTTACTAACCCAACAGTGTCTAAAGATGGCACACGGAAGTATTTTAAGTGAATCAAAACAATAATTGATAAGAAAACATATCAACTAATACAGCAAACATCATTATAGGAACACAAATATGAACTATTTTTAGCTTCTCACTCTTCTTCCACTTCTGCCAGAGTTTTCTCCTTACTGACGTCACATATCTCGGTTGATAAATGTGTGTGTTACGCCGGGACGGTTTATCCATTTACAAAATTATTGGGAAGCAAATCAGCAAAAAGACGAAACTACTTAAACCCTGAAATGTTTCTGTTTTTGTATTATTTTACAGACAATAAGTTTGCTTGTTACCCATCATGTCCCCGTCTACATCTTCCTCCTCTGTTGTTTTGGTGACGCTTGTATGTCTGGATCTGTTTTAACGTGTTACTGCTGGTGTGTGCAGGTGGAAGCCGGCTCTTGGTTCCTGTTCTAGTTTAAGTGTCATTTAAAAGGAAAAAAAAAAAAACTATAAAAATTTACTTGTACTTGTTTGTATTAACCAATGAATGCTAATCGTCTGTTGCTTCGGTTTGTTTTCCATTCCAGTCGATGGTGGAGCTTCAGTCTTTTTGCCTTAATGTCAGTCGTTCAGTTTAACTTTATTTTTCAAAAAAAAAAATGAGAGAAAACTACATAAGATATGTTTCTGTTTTTTTTTTTTTTTTTTTCAACTTTACTGTATATGAATGTTTTTTCACTCTTATGTGACCAAAGCTTCCATTACCGATTAAAAACGTACAATTAAAAATGGAGGTGTGATGAAACAGAAAAGATTTAAATGAATGATTTTGAAATTCACATTATTTTATTTGTTTAATCTTCAGCAGGTCTGTAATCCACCCTGGTCATCCTGAGATTCAATAAAACTTTATGGACACTTTTCTTACAAGTGCTGGGTTTATATGATTTTCTAAAGACACATAATACCTGGCTGTTTGGTAGTGAAATCTTCCAATCTAGTTTGTGATGTATGTAAACAAATGTGTAATTTTTTTCACCCACAAAACATGGCCAGGTAGTTTGCAAACCTAGATTGTGATATGAATGCTGTTTTTAAACATTATGGCTTCAGTTTTTTTGCTAAAGTAATAAACTGATCATAAAGAGACTAATTTAGCACAAAGAGCTTTTTTAGTTTGAAAGCACAATACAACAAAAACCTTAAATGTTCTACCACACATGATTGGCTAACTTAATTTCTTTATAGCACATTGAAGCTGCAGAAGAGATCATCTGAATTTACTTAAGGTTGCTATAGAAATGGATGTTCCTTAAGTCATTGCCTTGTGTTATCCTCCCTCACGTATGTGTGCAGCCGACATTGCATAGCAACAAGAGATGGAGGAAATCACAGCTGAGCATGCTGCAGTTCAAAGAAAGTTTCTTGATCATGAATAACAGTAACACTTTATTTGAAGGGGGTTGAATAAGACTGTCATGACACTGTCATAAACATGACATAACACCTGTCATGAACATCAATAAGTCTTCATGAATAGTTATGACTGTTGTCATAAAGCGTCATTCGGTAAATACACTTTTAATA
>NW_015112989.1:231168-232896 GCF_001443285.1 Poecilia latipinna
ATAACATAAAGTTACCTAATTTTTAAAGTGCAATCAGTAATACTTTTAGAACAAATTTATATCAGTAATGATTTCTTGGTTAATGTCAAGTTGTCATAACAAAGACATTTTGAATAATGTCAACTTTGTATTAAAAATGTCATGATTTACCGAATGACGCTTTATGACAACAGTCATAACTATTCATGAAGACTTATTGATGTTCATGACAGGTGTTATGTCATGTTTATGACAGTGTCATGACAGTCTTTTTCAACCCCCTTCAAATAAAGTGTTACCTGAATAACTCCATGAGAGGATCAGTTGTAGTGAAGAAAGCCACAGCATCTCCCGAGTGTTCAAAAAGAACACTCCTGTAGATGGCGCTGCAGAATTGTGTCGCCACCACCAGCATCAAGTAACGTAGTCAAACTAAGGTAAAAATCTAAAAACAGAAAAAGTACATTCGAATAAATAGTAATGTGCATCAGAGTAGGACTATTTTATTTTTGTGTTTATATACACATTCAAAATATTTGCATCAAATATGCGGACATCGGGCGCTTTTATTGTGAAGGGCCAACACCGGAAGGGCAAAGCTTTTCTCCGGAAAAGCGGTCTGAGTGGTGGAGAGGTGTGCTGAAGTCAGTTCTTGTCAAAAATGAGCTCCATTGGAACCGGGGTGAGTGTTTACAGTCTGTGTTACTCTGTGGTTTTGTTAAGTAAATGTTAAGTAAATGTCTTTGTTGGCAGGTTTCTAAATATTTTTATGTTTGACTTTTAAAAAGCATTTGTCTGATAGCAACATGTAGCTTGTCGTCTGCCGTGTTAGCCTGCTGAGTCACAGGCAGGCCTATTAGCGCAGTAAAGTGAAAGTAAAATCCCTCTTTGTTTCATTATATATGTATTATTTTACTGCTTGTTGAAGCGCAAACACTGAGCGTAATTATTGATCTTATTAAATAAGTTTACTTTAAATCTTCTGATCTTGAGATGTAATTTTTCTAATGCTAACGGCTAGCTGCACTGTCAGCCAGACTCTGTGTTTCAGAAATCTACTTTAAGTTCGCGGTTGTGTCAGTTAAATATCAGTGATTAAAGAGCACACTCTAACATGTTAACTCACTGTTCAATCATTTTTGCTTCATTCGGGGTCTCACTTATTACCCCAACACCCCTCACTGGGGTAAAATCCAATATATGTTGTCTGTCTTTTAATAGATTTTTATTCACTCATTTGTGTTTGATTTTAGAAAAATGGTCATCAGTAAATACAACTGAATCAGTAATGTTATTTAAAGCTTACCTAAAACTTTAGTTCACATTGCTAACATCTGAACATGAATTGAAAGTTTGAACACACACCACACTCTGGCATAATGGAAGATTCAGATGCACCTCAAAATACCTCTGAAATTACAGTTTACTTTCATTCAAATCAAAAATTAAAACCTATATATTGAAATATCAGAACCGACCTTCAAAGGTCTTCAGTTTGTCTAATTATCATTTTTCTTTTTTTTTCTTTTTTCCTATGTCTACTTTTGTTCATGTTATTTTTCTGTATAGTTGCAGTTTTGAGAAAAAAATAATAATTCTCATCCTTCACAGAAGTTGATATTTCTTATTGTTGCCCTTTAATAGACATTAATGTAAACTCTTTGTGTGTGTGTGTGTGTGTGTGGGGGGGGGGGGGGGGGGGGGGGGGGGGGATCCTTCCCCCTCCCCCTTCCCTCTGCGTGGCCGGTG
>NW_015112989.1:236040-270402 GCF_001443285.1 Poecilia latipinna
GGGGGGGGGGGGGGGGGGGGGCTGCAGTACGACCTTTCGGCCTCCACCTTCTCTCCAGATGGCCGAGTGTTTCAGGTGGAGTACGCCATGAAGGCTGTGGAGAACAGCAGGTCAGTTTACTCGTCTGTCCTAATGAAAGGCCTCCTGATTGGCTCATCCATGTGGATTCTGGTTCTACTTTGAGTTTTGGTGATGAGCTGCTGGTTTCTGTTGGTGAACTGTGAATGTGTGCTTTGTCTGCAGCACGGCCATCGGGATCCGCTGTAAAGACGGGATTGTGTTTGGGGTGGAGAAGTTGGTCCTGTCCAAACTGTATGAGGAGGGCTCCAATAAACGCATCTTCAACATTGACAGACACGTCGGCATGGTAACGTATACAGAGCCCTAACCTTCAGATCAAGTGATACACTGGAGAGGATAGATTCAAGTTAGTGGGATTCTTCTGACTGTGTGATGGGATCAAGTGTTGCTTCTATGACCGATGGAGGTGAAATCAAGAGGATACAATCAGGATCAATAAAATAACTTCTGATAATCTGTTGATTTTATAATAAATAAAATCAAAATGTAGTCCTCGTCCACACAAAGTTGGATATCTGATTATGGTTGGCTTGAAGCAATCCGATTGGCTGTCTTAGGTTTGCTCTACACTGCCCCCTGTGGATTTAGCATGTTTAAAACAACTGTTGGGCGGATTTGTTTGGACTCGTGAAAACTTTTTGGAAACCGATCCCGTGTGTAAGATGTATATATATTTTTTAAGGAATGTGGTGGATACGGTTTTAGTGTGGGACTGGATCAGACTGGAGCCGGTTCTGTAGGTGTTGTTGTAGCTGTGTAGCTAACGTACCAGCCTGGCTCTATAAGGTAGAGGTGTTGTTCTGCCTGCTCCTCCAGGCGGTGGCCGGCCTGTTGGCTGACGCTCGCTCCCTGGCTGAGGTAGCCAGAGAAGAAGCTTCCAACTTTAGATCCAACTACGGACACGACATTCCTCTGAAGGTAGCCTCTCTGCAGAGCGAAGCATCATGTCTCCGTGTCTCAGGCTCACTTTAAGAACATGCCGTGTCGTTGCAGCACCTGTCGGACAGAGTGGCCATGTACGTCCACGCTTACACGCTGTACAGCGCCGTGAGGCCGTTCGGCTGCAGGTGAGTCAACATGGCTGCCGGGCGCCGAGGCTCATTCAGCCAAAGATGTTTCTATCCACACTGTGAAAATACTGACTGCTGCTCTGACAGCTGACTCCTGCTGTCATGCATGTCTGCTTCACTTCTTCTCTACATCTGAGCCCAACAATTAGGCCTGTCACTGTAACAGGTTTTGCTGAGCGATTGTCTCAAAAATGATTGTGATAAACTTGTGATAAAATATTGTTTGAAGACCATTTTAAACTGATACAATGGTAATGATATAATAATGTCATGACAGCACATCCTGCCAAAAAGAAATACACTTTATTTTCAAAACTCTGGAACTGGTAAACAAAATAAAGAAAACAACCAAAAACATAAATAAAATGGACTCTCAGTCTCCATTAATAAAAAATGAACTTGATTAAAACCTAAACACAACATGAATCCAAAGTGGAAATAAAAATTAAATTCAGTCACAAGAGTACAGATTATGAAGTCTGTATATTCTATTTCCCTTTAATAACCATTAGATTTAGATAGAGAAGATGGGCATATCCGACTACCTGATGCAATAGTTCAGTCCTCCGTTACACCAAGGAAATGAGGAAGAGAGCAGTCAGAGCACCGGAGTCGAGTCTTTTTTCATCCAGTGTCAATAGAAAGACAAAAAGGCAGGAAGAAATGATAAAGCCAACAAATTAAAATGAGGTTGATCATTTTCATTTATCATGCGATTAATTGAGTTATTGTTTATCACGGCAGGCCTACCAACAATAAGCAGGTTTGCCCCAGAACCTGCTCTCCACTGACTAATATCAGTCAGGTCTGAGGGGTCCTGCTGCAGCAACAAGCCGAAGTTTTACATGTTTGTTAAAACCATCACTGTCCTGTCAGTGTGATATGAGACAGATTATCTTTGAAAAGGTCGTCTTCTGCACCTTCTCTCTGAGCTGCTGTTGTAGTCTGAAGAAATTCTCCACTCCTGATCAGAAACAACCAATCAGAACCAGGAGGAGGGGCTTAGCGCTGTCAATCATCCTCATGTACTCGCTGGTCAACGTGCAAATGGTGGAGAAACAATTTACTGTTACAGGAACACCATGTATTTGCTTCCTTAGGTGGCCGTGCTAACTCGATTAGCACTCATGCTGTGCTAGTTGCAGTGAAGAAGAGAGGAAGAGGAGGACACAGAGAGGATGATTGACAGACCTGATTGATTGATTGATTGATTGATTGATTGATTGATTGATACTGAGAGAAGGCAGAAGAGCTAGGTTCTATTTTTTTTTTCCAAATTCTCTCTTAAATTATTCTGACAACATGGTGACAGTTTGAACAAATGTGGAGCTTTAAGACGCACAACTTTCAGTCATATTTGTAACGTTGGACTGTAATGAAGAGAGGAAACGATGAGCTCCATGGATACGGCCCAGCTTCTGGTCATTGTGTGTTTTGAGCAGGAAGGTGATTGTTTGCTGCGGTCAGCGGCTCTCTAACAGCTCTGTGTTGTTTCAGTTTCATCCTGGGCTCATACGACAAAGACGACGGGGCGCAGCTCTACATGGTCGACCCGTCAGGCATCTCATACGTGAGTCTGTCAGAGCTACAGCAGGGAGGGAGCGCTGCTGATGGCCCGACTAACCATGCGGGGTGTGTGTGTGTGTGTGTTCAGGGTTACTGGGGATGTGCCATTGGAAAAGCAAAACAAGCTGCCAAGACAGAGATTGAAAAGCTGCAGGTGAGACGCTTCTACAGCAGACAGAAACGGAAACTGAAGCTGTTGAACATAATTAGGAAATTTAATGCTACATAAAAAAAGGAGTTGAATTATTTGTTTTATATATTTTCATGTATTTCCAATACTGTGTGAAATAAGCCTGAGTGTTTGGCAGAATGTGCCAAATTAATGGGTAGAATAATTGTGGGCTGCATGTGATCCAGCTCTGGTTTCCACTGCATGTCTAGAAGTGAACCTGAAGGACAAACTGCTGGTCAGTTTCTAAGACAGTCCAGGACCATCTTCTGACCCAACATCAGTGCTTTGTCACATCACACAGAAAGAAGAGCTACATGTTCACAGCGCTTTGTTTTTATCATCCACCAGATGAAAGAAATGACGTGCAGAGAACTGGTTAAAGAAGTCGCCAAAATGTGAGTAAAAGCCAGACGAGGTTGTCAGGAATCATCCTGGTTAGAGTTTTTAGCTGGAAATGGATTTTCCACATCCAGTCCAGACAAATGGTTCCCAGTTTCAACTGTTTGTTCTTTTCATTCACCAGAATCTACATCGTTCACGACGAGGTGAAGGATAAAGCGTTTGAGCTGGAGCTCAGCTGGGTTGGAGAAGGTAAGAGTCAGTCACATTCAGCCTGCTCTGCGTTCAGTCAGTAAACGCTTCACAGGAACTGGTTGGAGTTGAATGGCAACCAGAAGTTTAGGCACATCTATGGTGATGATGATGATCCGATCATTTTATTTTAGCACATTTTTTTAAATTTTATTGAACGAAAAACATTTTTTTAAAGGACATATGTATTGATCTGTAAGAAAAACGTTTACAATGCAACAGAAATATTTTTATTCTACAAAAACTTTGAGCTGATACACCCGTCTGTCTGTATAGTCAGTTTATTGTAGTGTTATTGTTTAATATGTTGTGATGAGTGTGTGAGACAGACGGGGGGGAAATCCAAGTGTTCAGGTCAGACTGGCATACTGGGAATTGACCAGTGAAAACCTGATTGGTGCGTCTGGGGGAGAAAAATGCTTGTTGCATTAAACTCCTTCAACACATGAGCCTGAATTAATGTGCACATCACATTCAGTATACATGGTTACCATAGTAGCACAGCTGATTCTTTTTGTTTTTCTTCAGTGACGAATGGACGACATGAGTTGGTTCCCAAAGACATCAAAGAGGAAGCAGAGAAATATGCAAAGGTGAGACAGAATGTTATGAATTCTATAATTCATGTGAAACGGCCGGAGCCCCTCCCTCCAGGATGGGGGTCCGGTCTGTCCTCCAGGTGGTTTGTGGGAAATGTTGCTGCAGACGCTCAACATGGACATGTTTTCTGTTTCAGGATTCTCTAGAGGAGGAGGATGACTCTGATGAAGACAACATGTAAACATCTTCATCACATCCTGCTACTCAGACTCATCTGAGCTATTTTTTATATCGTTTGACTTTCCATGTCTGATTTTTGCATTCTTCTTGATTTTGAGCTTAAATAAATAAAACTAAACTTGTTTCTGATGGGGTTGTAGAAAGTGAAATCAGCAATAAGAACAGGAACATCACACACACCTCAGCAGAGGAACTGCACCGTTTTCATTTTGTTTTAAACAGAAGGTAAATCATCATGTAAACTTTTAAAATGTTGCGTTCAGTTTGACATGAAGCGGCTGGTGAAATTTAAGCAACTTCCAAGTGACTGTCCAGGTTTCACAGAGAGGATCAGAAAGATGGAAGCCTGAGCTGAACACATTCATCAGGGTCAGATCTGGAACAAGATCATAATCTCTCCAGCCAAACACACATCCCACCTTCCTCTAACCTACAGCTTTCCTGTCAAACCTCAGATGTTCTAGTTTCCATGGATTCTTCTGCTTCTACAAGTTTGTCTTCACCCACATCAAGAGATGCTGCTGCTTACGTTTTTCTGGATCTAGAAGTGAAGAGGCAGCTGGAGAGACTGAACCAGAACAAGGCTGCAGGTCCAGATGGTGTCCGCCCCAGAGTCCTGAAGGGACCTGTGGGATTCTCTAACATCTCTTCAACCTTAGCCTGACCCAAGAGAAGGTTCCAGGTTCCTGAGGTACTGCAACCAGACATCTTGGCTGGTTCCAGTACCAAAAACACTCAGCCATCAGTTATTAATGACTCCAGGACCTTCATGTTGCCCTGAAGGTCCTGGACTGGGCCACCTGAATAAGTAGACAAGGTCATATCAGGACCCCCTGCAGTTTGCTTATCGCCATGGAGATTGAGTTGAAGATGCCATGATACACCTTCAACAAACCCACCGTCATCTGGACAAGGCAGGCAGCACTGTGAGGATCATGTTCATTTAACACCATTCCGTCTGATCTGCTTTGTCAGACAGGTGGAGGACTCAACAATCACCTGGATCTATGACTACCTCACACACAGACCAGTTTGGGAGGGAATCAAAGTTAACAGGAGGAAGCCCCGACTTAGCAGTGAGTGAGATGTGAATCAAGCAGAGTGGATCTGGAAGGCAGTGGAAACATGGTCTCCATGACGCCACTTTCACACATCACATGAAGTATCTGGAAAATGAGACGATGCAGCAGCACAAGAGACCTGGTTAAAAACTTTATTAGAAACAGAGAGCGCTGCTTGTTGCACACACACACACACACACTTGTAGCATGGCTTGTGTGTGTTTCTGTATTTACATTTTTGCTCTCAAATCTCCGCCAGCAAAACACATCAGAACCAAAAAGACAACCAAGGAGTAAACAATAACTACAGTACAAACAGTCTCTTAGAAAATATTAGAAATTATTCTTTTGGGGTGTGTAAAATGTAGTTCTCAAATACAGGTGTGGTTTTATTCTTTTAACATTTTATGTACAAAACAAGCAAATGTTGAGGAGCTGCTAGCAGCCGTCTGTCTGAGCCTGATGCAGAACCGAACAGGAGAAGAGCGGGTCAGTGCCAAGTTGGGGTCCAGAAGCAGGAAGATTCCTAACTTCTCATTTTATGCATTCTTGGTGCTTATGGTCACATTTCATTTACACAGTTTGAAATTTTGTGAACTGATGTTGGGTCAGTTATGAGATTTCATTTCAAGAAATCTAATTGTACCTCAGAAATGCATAACATGCTTTTTAAAAGAAATGCATAAGAGTTTCAACTTAAATTTAACTTTATTTATGTAAGAAATTTTGTCCAAAATTTATCTAAATAAAAAGAGGGGGAAAAAAACCCTGAATATAAGAAATTCTGTCCACAAAGCCAATAAATACAAAAGGAGCTTCAGAATATTACATTTAATTTACATAAGAACTAAAAGTTAATTTTTTTTTCTCACCATCTTATTAAAATAAAAACTTTGATTGGATAGAAGATAAAACTGAAACTGGAAGCCCGTCTTCTTCCTCACCTACATTTCTCAGTTAAGGTTAAAAATGGCGGCCAGCCGTCGGTTCTTTACTGACCGCTGACCCTGAAAGCAAAGAAAGCACTACCTGAAAGCATGGTAGTGACTGGAGAGATGGTTCTGGAACCAGGACAAGTATTGGCACCCTGCAGGGGAGGGAGGGGAGACAGGAAGAGTTCTGCACCAGTGCAACAAAAGGCCGGCTCCTCAAACAAAGTCAGCCGTCAGGTGAAGTGGGCGGGCCCTCCTTGTGCGGCTCCTCCTCCATAGCTGGGAAGAAGTGCGGGCTCCCATGTCACAGCGACATGCCATCCTCTCTCTGCAGTGTCCTCACAGCTGACTTAAGTGGGGAAAGTCTGGGGGGGGTGAAGGGTCAGGGGGTGGGAGTGGGCGTGTCATCACCTGCACTCCACCGCCACGGTGTTCTGAGCGGGCGAGGCTGAGGACGGACTCATGCCTGTGTCTGAGGACCCTGAGGAGGTGGACGCCGTTGTGTGGGACACTGAGGACCAAACACAGCACAGTCAGTCTCCATTTGCTGAACCATGAAATCAAGTTACTGATTAATAACTTAATATAAAGCTGATTGATCCCATCAAGCCACTAGTGGTTAACTGATAGGCAGCCACGGCTGTCCTAGCAGTCATGCAGCTCAGCTGAATGAGGGATGTTTAGGTGAATCTTAAGGAGCTTGTTGAATGTTTATATTTATGAACAGAAACAAAGAACATTTTGCATCCCACATTGGACTCCATTTGGATCGTTTCACTCTCTCGTTCTGGTATGGCTCCACTGTCTGTATATTAAGATCCTTCATCTTAAGGATGATCAGCAGTGCCCTCTGCTGGATGATGGCCAAATTACAACACTAACAAATTGTGGTTTAAAACTACTATTATTATTACTCTAATTGGAACTAATTTAAATCTAACAAAAAATTAGTCAACAATTAACAGTTTGAATCCCTAGTGTGAACTGATAACATACTGATCAGGACAGAAACAGAGTGTAATCTCGTTCAGGATACTGAAGTGAAATGCATTTTCTGCTCTGCTGCTCCCACCTTCTCTCTCCTTCTTTTTTAGTCTCTTCCTGCGTCTGTCGATGGAGGCCACCTCAGACTTGAGGCTCATGTAGTACTTCCTGATCTCCTGCAGCTTCTCCTGCAGGAAGGAGATTCTCTCTGTGCTCGACATGTTGTCCAGCTCATCTGAGGAACAGGAGACAAGAATCAGCAGCTTGATACAGAAACAGTTCATAAAACTCAGGCAGAGGAAATCACTGACTGTTTATCAGCTCATACAGGCTATCAACAAAACCCGATTGCTGTGTGAAAGCAGCTGATGTGTCCAACCACAGCCAACTGTAATGAAAGTGTGTGTGTGTGTTTACCAAGCTGCAGGGTCCACTTGTAGGAGCGCTGGGGGGAGGGGGAGCTGTGTTTGTCTTTACTGTGTGCAGACGGAGACGACAGACCAGAACAACGAGATTTCTGGGATTTGGACAAGGACGAGAGACGAGACTGGTCCTCACTGTCACTGCTGTGTCCTGGGGACAGGAAGGAAGGGGAGGAGGGGACATTAACTTCCAACATGAGAGACGGAGAGAAGCACAGACGCACCAAGAGTCAGAAGAACTGAACTGATTGATTTTTAGTTCAATCAATCTGAACAGATGCTAGCAACTGCTGTTACACACACACACACACACACACACACACACACACACACACACACACACACACACACACACACACACAGTGTGACGTGGACTCTTTCTAAAACATTGGGCTCAACTCAGAGTGTTGAGCAGCAGTTTTCCTCTGTTCTTGGTGAACTAACACAGGAAGTGAAACAGCAAATGCAACTAAAGTTGAACATTTTTCAACTGTCTATTGTGTTGCTAGGCAGCAGATCCATGTCTGTGTTTATGAGCTCAGATTTCACATGCACAAATTTTGCTGGTCGTTTGGACAAGCGACAGTCGCCTCATCACACAAGATCCATAAGAAATGAATGGAGGATCCCAGAAACCAGAGATCATGATGTCACGCTACCTGCTCCGTTCTTGTCGGCCTTGGCCGGGGTCAGAGTCCTTTTCTGGTTCCGTTTGTGTTTCTTGGCAGTTGGGCTGGAATTTACGTCATTCACCCTCTTCTGACCTGAGGGGTCAAAGGTCACAAATGAAACATAGGGCCTCCACTGAGGACTCAGCGGTGCTGCGCTGTTGCGATGTCTTACCTCTGTCCTTGGGTTCCTGCATGAACAGCAGGGAGGAGGAGGATGAAGTGCTGCCCTCGAAGCCGGGGCTGGAGTCGCCCCCCTGCTCACCCTGGACGGGCTCCCGCTCCTCCTCAGCCTCAGTCGGGTCCTTCGCAGGGTGGAGCTCCTCTGGACAGGCGGGGGGAGTGGCAGTCATCAAGAAGGGTCTGACCTGAGGCTGGGCAGGGAGGGAGGGGTGGACGGCGAGGGGCAGAGTGGGAGGAGCCTGTTTCTGCTCCCGCATCATGAGGAGGGGCTCTGAAGAGAGGGGGGGCTTGTCCTTCTCGTCGGGGTCGTCCAGGTCGACCTCATGGCACACCAGAGCTTCAGGGCCCATCTCAGGCTCCAGCTCTTCGACTGGGGGGGGCACTGTGGGGGTGCCTGGGGGCTCTGCGGCAGGGACGGCTGTCCCAGCATGCACCTCTGTGTCCTGATGAGGCGTCAGCTTCTCCTCGGCCACAGCGCTCAGCTTGTTCTCTGCGGGGGGACGAGGGGTGTTCTCTGGTGCCCGCTCCGGCTGCTGGGCAGCAGGAGGAACGGTAGGTTGGTCCTGCCTGCTGCCAGTGCAGAGCTTCTTCTCTGCTGTTCTCTGGTCGGCTGCCTTGCGCTTCAGCTGCGTGCTGCCCCTCTCTTTAGGCTCCACCTCCTCCTCCTCCTCCTCGGTGGCGGAGTCTGTGTCGGAGTTGATAGAGGGAGGTTTGTGCAGGAGGTGCTGGGAGGGCAGGCAGTGCAGGACCACCATGGGCTCCTCCTGTCTCTTCAGAGTGGACAGCAGAGTGGCCTGCAGGGGTGAGGGGGCCACGGCCGGGGCAGGGCCAGCATTGCAGTGAGGGATTGTGGGAGGAGTCTCAGAGTCCCTGAGGTTGACCCTGCGACCTTTGCCCCTGGGAGTCAGCAGGGGTATGACACGGCTCTCGTCCTCTGCTGTGGAGGGCAGGGACGGCTGAGAGGGTGACGTCCTGCTGAGGGGCGTGTCCAGAACCACTTCCTGTCCAGGTAACGTTCTTGTCCCGGCACACAGCTTAACCTCCTTCTCCAGGTGAACCGCTGACTCCTGGGGCTCCTCCACAGGCTCCGCCCCCTGCTGCTTCTCTGTTTGGTTCAGAGGCTCGTCTGCTTTCTCCTGAGGCATGCTGGGACACGGGGAGGTGGGGACATCCATCAGCACAGCACAGGCTCCTGAGGACACCATATTGCCGTCGGCAGCAGCCTCAGCCACAGACTGCTCCCTCGCCTCCTCTTCTTCCTCCTCTTCCTCTTCCTCAGGCAGGGCTGGTTCCTCATCTGGCTCACAGGCTGGAGGTTCTGATCTCCCTCGCCACAGCGACGGTTTGTCAGTTTTCTCGAGGGTGTCGTCTGCATCGCTGTCATCAGAGGAGTTCCCAGAATCCTCTGTAGGGTCAGACAGCAGTGGTTTTAGCAGGGTGGGCCGGCTGTGCAGCAGGAAGCAGAGAGCGGCGGTCTTCTTACCGTTAGACGGTGGGTCAGACTCGTACAGGCCAGAGGTCCTCCTGGTTCTCCTGCGAGGCGTGTCTGCACAAAGAACAACAACATTCAGCACACAACCTAGCAAAGCTTCAGAGTTTAGGATGATCGCGGCCTCCTACCGTTCCCATTGGCCAGGTCGGGCCGAGAGCTCTTCCCATTGGCCTGGCCCTCGCTGCTGGGGGTTTTGGACACGCTGCGTCCCGCCGGGCCGCTGGGCGTGGGCCTGGTCTGAGGGCGGCCACGCTTCAAGCCTGTTGGCTTCAGAGGCGTTATGGAAGCTGGCTTCTCGTCATCCTTTTCTCCCTTCTCTGAGTCTTCCTTGTCTTTGTTCTGTCAGAAGAAAATTTGAGAAAGAGAGTTCTTACGGGCACGGAGTTTACACTCCGAGAGTAAAAATGAGGGGAACTACACCAAGTACGGAGCACACACACTCACTCCTAAGGGCAACTTGGGTCGACCTGATGTGTGAGCCCAAAGCTGGGATTTGAACCCAAAATCTTTTGCTTAAATGAGAAGCACTATATATTTTACAGGCATATAGCGCCATCTCACAGCACAATCAAGTCACTATATTAATTTCAATTCTGTATATATCAAATATGACTAGAAAAATTAGATTTTTTTAATTTAACCCTTTGAAATTGGGTCTCTGTCTCTTTAAAACCTTCTGCTCTTTCTGGAACTCCACCTTCAAAAAGTTATCACATTACAATGTTTTAAGTAGCTTGTATGAAGAGCTCAGCAGATGCTCAGTTCCACCAGGTGTTTGCTAATTGCTGCCAGCTAGTCTGAAGGAGCTGAGAGGGGGAGGGGCTGCTCTGTAATGCAGAAGTCCAGAAACGTGGAAACTGCAGCTCTGAGGACTAGATGCGTCTCGAAGGTGGAGACAGGTCCACTCAGGTGTTTACACGGCTGAATGGTTGCCATGGAGTTTAAAGAATTTCTCAAACATGCATGACAAAATCAAGGTGACACTTCAGGTATGTTTTTGATGAAAGAAAAACATGACATGATGTAAAACTCAAAAAAGTTGACTTTACATAATTGCCCCTTTAAGAACAAAGCTAATATTGTTTTTTTATTAAGTTATGAGTCTGACCTACTAATAATGTTCTGATGAACCACAAGGTGGCAGTAAAGCGCACAGTGAGCATAGAGGAGCATCTCTAGTCCTACCTTGACTTTTTTTCTCTGTCTCTTCTTGGTTCCTTTCTCTGCAGGCCAGATGATGCGGTCAGCCTTCACCCATTCATCATATCTGTGGATCACACACACTCATTCAATGTTCTTAATCAGTTTTGTGTCTGCCGTTACCAATCACTACACACTGCCCACCTGACACTAATATTACACACTTCTAAAAGCAGAACCAGCCCTGTTCTCACAGAGGCTGATATAACAGAAAGCTGGTGGCACTGACCTAACGTTCCAGCCGTAGTAGTGAACCAGGTAGAACTGCTCTCCATTGTCTATGTCCGTCTTCTTGATGTGGGCCTCATAGATCTTCTGGGTTTTTCCTCTGCCGTACTTCACCCTGACCTTGGTTCCTGCCAAAGAGTCTCCATCCTCTTCATCTTCACTTCTAAATGAAAAGACAAACAAATAGTACAGGGCATATCAGTTCTACCACATTTAGCATTCTTATTTTAATAGTATTCATAAGCAGTACGTTTAATTTCTCTAAGCCAACTCATACTTTGAATAATCCACCATATTCTAGAGTAAAAATCTGGATTTTGTTTCTGATCAATCTGCTCATGATGAGCACACCTACTGGCAAACTCATTTGCATTCAATGGTGTTTGTTTTGGAAATGGAGATTACAAGGATGCTCTTGTAATCTCCACAAGGAAACATAATGGTTTCCTTATTTTCAATTTAATTCAATTCAAAAATACTTTATTGACCCCAAAGGGACATTAAATATTGTAAGTCATTAATTCAAAGTCTTCAATGAGTTGTTGTAGATATTGATGGAAGGAAAGGTCTCTTTGTTGCTGTATTTCTTTATTGACCTAAAACAATTATTTTGGGTCTGGATGACATGGCTGAAAAACTTAAGCATTTTATATTAGTTAATTATTGGTTTGTTTTTTATTTAAATACTGCCAAACTGGTGATGAGACCTTCCCTATTTAATCCACAGTTTTCACTTCATATTGTTTTTTATTGTTAAGCAGTGATGAGGCACAGTGGTGAAACCTGAAACTGCTGTAAGTCACTCAACAGGTTGTTGCTAGGTAACCAAAGAGCAAGTTAGTTGATGCCATCAACCTTACTCTATACATCATGGTATTTTACTTGATTGAGTTTATGATATTATTATTATTTCTGGGCTGTTTGTCCAGTAAAGTTTCTTCAGATGACATTGTTGTGACTTGGAGGGTTAAACTGAATGTTGTCATGAATAAAATTAAATAATTAAAAAAAGAAAAGAAATCTTACCCATGTCGTCTTCTCTCCTCCTCCCCTTCTTCTTCCTCATCATCGTCGTCCTCTTCCTCCTCGTCGGAGCCTTTCTCAGAGTCGTCCAGTCGTCTGTTGCTGCGCCTCCTCACCTCTCTCTGCTGCTCCTCACTGTTCTCTGGCCCTCCCCGTCCAGGGTTCTCTGGCTTAGGGGGCAGTTTGCCCCGACTGCCCACACCTCTTCTCCTCCCCTACAGTCAGACCAATCAGATGTCTGCTTTCAGATTCAGGTTATTCGTTTTTCAAACAAACCTGATGTAAAAAGAGGGAAAGTTCTTACCCTGGGTGACGAATGTCTCTCCTTCACCTCCTTTTCGCTCTCGCTCTCTGAGTCGGCCTCCTCCCTCTTGTCATCAGCAGACTCTGACTTGATGGGCATTGTGAAGGCCTCCTTAAGCTCAACTTTAGCTTTCTTGTGATTGGGCGGGGGGTTGTTGTGGTGGATGGTTCTGAAGGTGATGCCAGCAGAACAGCAGTACTCCTCAAACCCAGACAGATACCTGACAGCACACATCACAGATAAATGCTCATCCAGGCTGCAGCCAGCCACTTCTTCACAATAAGTACAACACATCCAAACTTATGAAGCCTGGAAACATTCAGCTTCGGTCAAACTGATGAAGGACAGATAGAAGAACCGTCATAAGCCATTACATCCTTAAAGACAATGTCCAAAGTTAAAGAGCTCTTTGATATTTCTCATTAGAGATTAAGAATACTAAAAACACAGTGTATTTATTATTATTATTATTATTTTTAGAATCACTGCATTACTTAACTAAAAACTTTTACTGGAAGCATTTTCTAAAACATCAAAAAACAGCTCAACTGTCAACTGATTCATAAAATACAAAAAAAAATTATTTGCCATTAATGAGCAGAATCAGCAGGGAGGATCTGAACTTTACAAGTTATTTGCTCAGTGCATCTCTGTCAGCAGTACACAAGTTTACCATTTTACTGACAACAGCCGTAATTAGTGATCACAATTAGGCCAGTCATAACCAATTTTACTGGATGATCAGAGACAGAAACGGTAATTTTGTTTTGAGTCAATTTTCAATTTATATATTGATAATGGCGTAGTAATTCCTTCTGAAAGACTAATAAACTTTAATTTAGTACAGAAGGCTCCACAAAGGAACTGGAAGACATTTAAAATATCCAAAACAAAAACAAGCTAAATTAGTAGATACAACAGAAATAAAATAAAATATAAAAAACACTGAAAGCAGAAATAAAATGTATTATTAAGTCTGTGAACAAAAAGAGTGGAATTTACTGAGCTCATTTTAATTCATCATGTCATTAATTGATGGATTACTTAACTGCAACAGGCTTACTCACAATACACCAGTAAAACTCGAAAAGAATAACTTCATGTTTGTTGACACCGAGTTTCTTCACAGTGGTCAGACCCAGAAGACCTCATGTCAGACCAGCCCTATGAATCTTAGCTGTATGGAGGTAGCTTACACATTCAACTTGCACAGAGTTTGTGCACATGAGCAGGGCTGTGGCAAACGACTATTTTAGTAATCGAATACAATTCTTTTGCTACATTAAATTCTTCCATAACAGCAGCATATCCCTGCAATCCTAACAATTACTTGCAGTAGCTTAGAAAATTAACATGCAACAGTAAAAGCTCATTTTCTAAATCACCCTAGACAAAAATTGCACAAAAATCAGAAATTATATAAATGTTAATACTGAAATTAAAAATAAAGCAGCACATATTCATCTTCAGTAAAGGTAATAGATGAGTTGTCACTTTGCACAGCTTTTTATAGCTTTTGTGTGCATGTGAGCGATGGGATCTTTGTCATAACCAGAAACGCATTTGTTGCTGCGCTAGGCTGGTAGAAAATTCATTTTCTGCTTTGTCTGTAAAGCTACACTTGCACTAAGCCTCAGCTGCAGCCTGATCATGGCACTTCTTACTTTTTGTAGGCTGTCTTGACATTGTAGGATGCAGCTGAGTTGAGAACAGGGATCCCCAGATCCATGTAGACCTGCTTCCACACAGTGCCAGACTCGATCTGAAACAGGCAGAAAAGCGGAGCGTCAGCCAGCTGCTGTGGGACTCCTGTATCTGGACAATACTGATGGGTTCTGTCAGACAGCCAAGAGGATCATCAGGACTTCAGTCCAACATGCGAAACTTCTCTCAGGATCATCACTCACACGGCCCGGCACTATAATCAGTCTGCAGCTCTACAGTGACCTCCTCACCTTGCGACAGCCTCCCAAGTGGTAGACCAGCCTGAAGAGCTTGAAAAGGTTCAGGTCTTTGTAGCCCAACACCGGGGGCTTGTTGATGGGAGTGCCTGACAGAGAACATGGATCAGACATTACTCCTTTCATTCGCCAGGAAACATTCTAGTTAAAACCAAGACAGGCTGGAAATGTCAATGAAATGCAAATCACATCTGTGATTTAAGAGTCGAAATGTTTGTTTCAATCAAACCATGTTTATCACAAGGATAAATTGGTCATTTCCACAGAAAAATAAAAGAGTTCATTCCTACTGACCTTCAGTTAAAATGCCAGAGAAGCCACTAATGCATGACACTATTACTGTTTTCTTCACTTACTTATGTCTTTTCTTAAATGAAACCACAGATGTTCAAGTCTTACCTCTGTCCTCCATGAATTTGTAGAGCTGCTGGAGGAAGTTCTCCTTCTCCTCAGGGTCTGCCTCCTCCTCCGGCTAAACACACAGAGCATGAGAGAGAGAGGCAGCTCATTGGACAGACTTTCACTTGTTTGTTAACCACTAGCTGGAATATAACTATAATCAATAACTACATAGACCTGTAATGGCTTGTATGGGTGCCTCGATTTCCTTAGTCTTTAGATAAACTAACCTTATCTACTCACACAAAGGTCTGAAAATCAGCCCTGAGTCTGAGAGACTGACTGAGGCTGACCACCAGGTAACATCTGTCAACAGTCACCCACAGTTGCCAACTTAGCAAGTTTGTTTCCATTTTTAGCAAATTTTGAGACAAAAAATAAAAAAAGAACAAAATTGGTTTCTGCCAAAATGGGAAGTGCCAGGTTAGGCTTTATAAATACAAAAAAGATTCATCATCCAAAAAATGTATGGAAGATGTAATTTATTTATAAAAAGGTTAATTAATATGAAATTCACACCAGATGTCAGCAAAAAGGAGTCGTCACAAACAAAAAGTATCAAGTAGAATAAGACAGTTTGGGTGAGCATCTATAGTATTGATAATCATTTATAGTGAAAAATGATTTATCACAATGAGAATTTGGTTTTATTATGACAACAATAAATTCTCAGTAATTATGTCTGAAAAGCCCCCAAAACTAAAAATATTGTCAGGGTTATTACTTTTGATATTTTCTCCACTTTATGCAACTGGTTTCCAAAAGCAGTCCATTTCTACTGACAGAATTACAAGTCCACATTGCAAACCTCTAGATGTATTGAAAACATGAAAAAAAGGAAGCTGCAAACAATCCATAGAGAGGCAAGACAGTAACAGAATCAATTCTAGTGCAAATCACTACCAGCTGGTTTAGTCTTTAATGAAGGCCTAGAAAAAACTCATGTCTACGGTGAAGCATCTTCTAATGGACTTAAAGTGAAAAGCTCTCCAGATCCTCACAACCTCATTCTAAAACACACTGATGACATTCATTATGTTCTGTCTTCTCTATAGGATTACAGCAGAACCATGCTCTGTTGCTTATTTGTCTCCAAAGAATCATGTAACATTTTTTTTAAAAAGACACTTGCCTCTTCCTTGATGTGTTTCTTTCTCTTTTCATCCTCAGTCTCTTCTTCCTCCTCCTCTGCCTCACTCTCCTTGTCATCTTTGTCATCTTCACTGGAGGAAGAGTCTAGAATCTGACTCATGTCCATCTTCCATGCTTCTGGAACCTCTCTGCTCCTCAGAAACATCTGGGCTCCTTCAATGCCTGCAGGGCATGGAGACAAAGCCAAGCGTGAGACAGATGTGGAAAAAGTGAGAACAGCAGGAAGGAAGGGCGTCTCACCTCTCCTGTTGGAAAAATCCGGCTTGCTAACGCTGATGGCGTTGACCAGGTGAGCGTGTCTCCTCCCCACAGTGTAGCTGAAGCATTAAGACAAAAGAGAGAAATGTTCTATCCAAGTCATGCTGATCTATCACATTAAAGTACACTGATTTTTTTGTGGCTTTAATGACACATTTGAAGAATAAATAAATAAATCAGTATGACTGCTTAAGTGATGAGGAGCAGATTTCTGTATACAAAGATAATAAAAAGTAAACTCACAATTTGCCATCACAGAAGGACCTGACCAGACACTGATCCTTCTTCACTAGCAGCTCATCACTGCAGCTGGGAGACACCACCTGCAGAAGCAACACAGCTTAACCTCTGCTAGTCAGCAGCAGATTTTACACCTGGAGCAGGAATTAGAGATCCACTGATCTGATATTAATATCTGTATTGGCTCTGATGTTGGGGAAAAAAAAAAAAGCATGGGTCAGGTTTTGTGACAATGTGCTCAATCCATAAGGGCAGATCTACTCCATCTAATTCTATGCTTTGTGCTCTCAGTGACATAATGCATTATTTATTTTATATTTAGCAATAATTCCTAAATGCACTTTCTGAACCATTTGAAAGAAGGTTTATTGGAGTTTATTTTTACATGTTTAACCAACGTAGTCAACTTGTAGTTTTAGTCAGTTTCAGTATTATTTATGTTAGTTGTTTTTACATGTTTGACTAAGATTGTATTGGTGTATTTTAGTGTGCTGTACTGGTGCAGAGTTAGCAAATAAACCTGACATTTGTGTCTATGTTTAAAAAAGAAAAGTCAGTTCTGGGTTATTTTTCTGTATCGGTTCGTATTGGCTGGGACTAAACCTCACATATCAGTATCAGAAGAGAAAAAAGTGGATTGTGCATCCCTAGCAAGAACCAGAAATATAACAAAAACTAGTTATGTGAAGCAGGTCTTCACCTAACTGATAGACTGCAGTGGTTTTATCCAGTCAAGCTGCAGCCCCATTTTATTTTGTCCTCTTGTGTTGGAACACAGCAGTGAGAAGACGTTTACCCAGATTTGTTGCTTTATTAAAACAAAAATGTAGCACTATGAAGCATTTTCTCAAAGTGGCCATTTTTAATATCATCATCACTGTAACTGGCAGCGGATTGGTCAGACAGCCAAGAGAAATTGTGACATCACATGACATCATCAGCACATAAAGCGAAACCATTTCTCAAGTATCATCACTCCTTCTCCAGATCCAGTCACAGTAGCAGCTGTAGTAGTTTTCTAACATGAAAAGTAACGAGTGCTTTTACAAATCTGAGAGAAACCTCAATATTAATCAGCTGACTGTCTTTCTTTGTGGATTGCCAAACAGCTCAGAGCTCATTCTCCTGATCCTCTGCAGTAAGACACAGCAACATATTCTAGAAGATGTTGCGAGGACCAATCACCTTCTAAAGAAGTCTGTATTCCTAATATTAAACATCCTGTTACACAGTTGACATCAGAAATCGGAATCTGTTTTCATGTATTTACCAGAGCCATGAACCAATCAGTGGACTCCTCTGTGTTCTCTATGCTGCAGATCTGACCCAGCAGCCCATCGGTCAGCCTCTTCTTGTCGTCCTCCTCTTCTTCGCTCGATGAAGTCTCGTTCTCCTCATCAGCTCTGAAATACACAAGAGGAAGTTGAACCTAAGGGTTAGCAGACAGGAAGTGAACCAAAGACTAAATGTGCAAATGTTGCATATGAAAACAGCTTTTAAAAATAATAATTCAAGAAGGAAAAGCTTTTGAAGAGGTAGAAAATTATTCTTTATTTTCAGAACCGCAGCAACTTTTTTTTTAAATCAATAAAAATAATAAACAAACACTTCAGTAAAAAGGCAATCACAAAGAGATAATACTGGAGCTTTTCTGTTTTAAAATTTATTGAGGAACGCCTGTATTGACAAACGGCTACAAATATAGTTTTCTTAGTCTTTATGGTAACCATCAAAAGAGAAATTCAACTCAAACACAGAAATTATACAATCAGAAAACTTACTTTAGCTACATTTTATTTCATTTCTGATATTTAATTTCTCTTTGGGATCAATAAAGTATTTTTGAATTTCAAGTCCTGAAAGGAACTCCTATTGTATCAGTGCTGAACTACATGACCATCTCAGAAACAAATAAGAACATCGCAGGAAAAGATCTTTTTTATTCTGTTGCTCATTTCAAAAAGTGAAACTTGGATTATAAAAGATTCACAGCTTTAAAATACTTCAAGTTTTAATCTTGTCATTTTAAAGATTATGGCTTACAAATTATGAACACACAACATTTTTAACATGACATTAGAAAAAAGATTGAATTTGGCGTTGGCCATCTGTCAGCTATAATATTGAACCTTTTCACATCTAAAACCTGCAGCTAACCAGCCGGTCTTTGGACACACCTGGTATCCTGCATTTGTTCTAACTGACTGAAAATGATAGACTGCAGTGGTTTTATCCAGTCAAGCTGCAGCCCCATTTTATTTTGTCCTCTTCTGTTGGAACACAGCAGTGAGAAGACGTTTACCCAGATTTGGTGTTTTATTAAAACAAAAATGAAGCGCTCAGCCGTATAAAGCAGATTCTCAAACTGGCCATTTTTAATATTATCATCACTGTAACTGGCAGCGGATTGGTCAGACAGCCAAGAGAAATTGTGACATCACATGACATCATCAGCACATAAAGCGAAACCATTTCTCAAGTATCATCACTCCTTCTCCAGATCCAGTCACAGTAGCAGCTGTAGTAGTTTTCTAACATGAAAAGTAACGAGTGCCTTTACAAATCTGAGAGAAACCTCAATATTAATCAGCTGACTGTCTTTCTTTGTGCTTTTGTAGAGTTAAACATCACAAATGTAAGTTGACAAACAGCCCAGAACTCATTCTGCTGACCCTTTTCAAGAGAAACTTGGAAAGATGAACAGCAGCTACAAACATGTCTCTGATCTCGCTGTGGCTGTTGTCACCTCGCCCTGCTTGTGTCTGGCTGCTCAAAGCAAACCAAGAGCAAAAACTCACACAGCCTGGGACGAGCGTCTTCCGCCTCTGTTCGACTTTTTCCCGATGACCGGGGTGCCGAAATGCTCTGGGTTAGTCAGCGGCAGCTGGTCCAACGTCTGTGTGGGAGAAATTTAGAACATTTCAATCGTTCTGAACTTTTTCTTTTAAGGAAGTGACAGTCATGCGTCAGGAAACTCACCTCGCTCTCTGCAAAATGCCTCTCTCCCTTCAGACACAGGGATGATCGACGCAGAGTTTTCTCATCGCCGTCATCAAAGACTGAAAGAGACAGAGCGGTCAACACATCATCAAAAGCCATCTAGTACTGAAGGATGAGATCTAGAGTAATGGCCAGGAACAGGGATCTGGTCCATGGGAACTTCAGATTCCTACAGTGAGGAGGAATCTGGCTTTTCTCACAGTGGATCATTTATCACTAAGGAACAATAAAGACACAAAAACTATTTTGATATTCTAGGGAGAAGTAGTTTTTCTACTGCTTTGCCTCTTCTCCATCTCTGATCAGACAGTCTGTAAACCTGTGCATCATTACCCTCAGCGCCTGCAGTGAACACTGTTTACTTCTGAGAGGAGAGCGGTTCTTCTGGGTGAGCTATAAATACTGTGACTAATGACACGTGCTGGTTCTGAAGTCCAGGCAGACAGGTACATCAAACTCTTAAAAGAGCTGTGCAGATGAAAAGATGTCTGCAAACCTCAGAAACAAAAAGCAGCGCTGGAGAGGAGACCGAGACTCAATCGGACAGAAAGCTACTGAGGGTGGGTCTTTTTTCACACACAGCTCTTCCATGGGGGCTTCATCTGTGCTTAATGAGCAGTACATTTGTGGATTCTATGGTGTCTTTGTCCAGTTCAGGTTAGATTTGAACCATTTTAGAATCTAGCAAAGAGCAGATGATTTTTAGCTAGTGCTAAGGCCCTAAGACCACTTTAGAGGAACGTAGTTGTTCTTTTACTGCAACACAAACTTGATTTACAGGTGATTATGTTTTGTTGAATAGGCTAGGGTGGGTCTATAGGCTGCACTAAATAAGATAATCACATTTTTTACACAAAATCATCTTCTTAGTCCTGACTATTTTGAGCTCCTTTCACAAACCTTAAATCCAAGTAAGCTGCTGCTGGCCACGCCCCCCATGTCAACGTTGATGCTCACACATAAATGGCTGCAAACAGATGCGCAATTATATAGTCGTATATCTTTAAAAGCATAAGTGGAGCCTCCTGCACAACCATCAAGAATTCAGCAAGTGGTTTCTGGGTTTTACATCAACCACAAAAAACAGTGCATACAGCTGTAAAACCAGCTAACCAAACATGCTCGTGCTCTGCTAAGGTTGCTAGGGAACGGGCTGTGTTTTACTGGGTTTGTTGGGTAACGGGCTGGGCTTTGCTGGGGTTGCTACGTGAGGGACAGTGCCTGCTGATTTGTGACATTATTTCAAAGGTTTTTGAAATGGCTCATCTTCCAGACACCAAAAACCGTCTGAGTGTTTTTAGAAGCAGTAGAAACAAAAAATATACAAACAAACAAAATAAATAAATAAATAAATGCAAGAAATCAGAATTTATCACAATAGATCCCTTTATGGTCTAACATTTTCACTTTATTGCTGCTCCAGTAGTTTCTCCCTAGAGCTGCAGCTTTAGACATCTGATTGGTGATTCTAATCAAAGATGTTATTGTGCGTTGTGGTTTGTCACTGTATCTGGCAGCGGATTGGTCAGACAGCCAAGAGAAAATGTGACATCATATGACGACGTCATCAGCTCAAAAAGCGAAACCATTTCTCAGCATCATCACTCCTCACACACAGCCAGGTCCAAATGTTCTGCAGCTGTTCTGTTAGTGAGAAAATAATGTCCTGTTGCTAGGGAACCACCAATAAACTGCCTCACATTTCCTCAATTTTGGGGGATCGGCTGATACTTTCAGCTTGCAGGTGCACGTTAACAGTCACCCCTCTATTGCTAACTTAGCAACTTTGTTGCCATATTTAACACCACCACACACACAAAAATAAATAAATAAAAAACAACACACAGTACTGGCCAAACTCAGAACCAGCCGGTCACACTCAGAGATTTGTGATCAGCCAGAAAACTGCAATCGGTGCACTGCTACCTCTCACCACTAATGCAGTGGGACAGACTACTACCAGCTGATGCTGCTGCTCTTCCAGGGGCTAGCTATGGGAAATCTTAAAAACAGCCTCCATCTAAGGGCTTACTATGTTTTTATGTGCATTAACAGTAATTTGTTGGAATAAACTGTTAAATTTAAGCAGCTCATCTGTCCACCCCTCAGACCAGCATGCTGACAGCAGTCCTCTGTAGATAACTTGTCAACACTCACCAACAGTGTAGAGGCTGGCATCTGTCAGCTTACTGATGACGGCCTCACTGCTCAGACCCTCATTGGTCTTCACCTCCACAGTGGAGCCCACCTGAAGGACACACACCAGATCACTTTATTTAACCTGAACAGCAGACTCATCTACAAGGTTAAAATTATTTTTTTAAGACCAACAGAGTTGGGTATAATGATGAAGAGGAAAAAAGTGAATGCTCCACACTTTTCAGATCCTCGCGTATAAAACCGTGTGTCATGTTAGGACATACTTTTTAGGTAACTGTATGGCTGTGAATGCATGACAATAATTACAGTCGCATAAACAAATACTAATTGTGAAAAATAAATCCCTTTACAATAAGATTCTTCAGCAAGCTACTAAAGGAATAACTCGAATGAGTCAGGTTTATATGACTAAACTGCACACAGTAATGGCATCATATTTCTGAATTTACTGATATTTGTTGATGTTCTCATAGAATGTGAAGAAAATAGTAAAAATAATATTTCCAATGATACTGTCAGTTTAGCTTTTTATTTACCATCAAGAACTCAAATTTATTATGATGATGAATCAAAATTATTATAATTTAAAAAATAAATAATTTTGATTATTTATTTTTTAAATAAATAAAAAATAATTTTATTTCGGTGAAATTGAGTGGTCCTCAATTTCACCGAGGGCCACTTCAGCATAGTGGCCACCCTCAACGGGCCACATTGACGGTACAAGGAAGGAGTGGCCAGGTTCAGTCCTCCAGAATGCAACTTTTAGATGCATCCCTGCTAAAACACACCCCAGACAAAAGGTTGACTTCACTCATCCCTACTGTCACATGATACCAGAAAACATTGAAGTTTTTGTCAATTTCCTACCTTTCATGGTAGAAAAGTATTCCTACCATGTGAGCATTAAAAAGGCTCACATGGTAGAAATACTTTTGTGAGGCTGAGAGAAATTAACTCGGCCATTTTTATCTTTGCATGATCAGAAAATAATGTTCATGTGATGTATGCAGCTTTGATTCTTTAAATAGCTTCTGTGTGAAAGTCTGATGCAGACAGAAAATAAAACCCCTCTGTCTGTTGCATTAAAGCAGCTTACCCTCAGAGGACCTTTGACCTGGTCGTCCTGCACTACCTGGGACGTGCTTTCACCTTTCAGAGTCACCTGGGGACAGAGACGGACGGAGGACAGGTCAACATCTTCCTCTCTCCTTCACTTGGACAAGAAATAGGAAGTGATCAAAGTTCACCGGAGAACATTTTTGAGAACTGAGAAGAACTCATGCATTTCTTTTATTTCATTTTAGTGAAGAAACGTGAGATTATTTAACTTTTCGCTGCAGAATATGTTTTATGACAAAGAAATCAAGAGAAGCGAGTCTCTGCCTGATTTCAGTCTAAATGTCGTCCCTGAGTCCAGGATGTCTGATCATTGCTGCATTTTCCACAAAAGATTTTCATACTGATTTAGAGCCAGCATAGTTCAGAATTTTGGACAAAATTGGAATAGTCTGAATACAGAAAGTTTGTGTGACATCCACTTTCAGGAGAGACGTTCAAATTATATTTACTGCATGTTCTAATCCCAAACACACCGGCCACAGCCCCTAAAGCATGAAGTTATGAAACAGGAAACAGTTCAAACTCATTAGAGGAATACTAAAAATACTAGAAATGGTCTATTTGTTGCCCTGCAGTGTTCATTTGTCTGAACTGTTTTTCAAAGTGTAAACGAACATGACTTAAACATTAACCAAAGGGTTTTTCCATCCTTTCTTCCTGTCTAAACACTGACCAACTGCACTGCAAACAGTTAGAAATACAAGTAGTACTTCAACATGATTAGCATATTTGCCATGTGGCTCATTACCATGTCAATAATATTCATTTCAAAGCATTTGAAAACAAATCCTCGTCCCTGTGTCTTTCAGGTGAATCAATCTATGGTGGATTTCTAATTTGGGAGAATTCAACCAGCTGAACCAGCCAAGAACTGGTTTTAACAACGCCAGCAGCTGTGGCTGGACCGTAACTACAGAGCTATGAGAAGGTAAACATTTGAGACAAACCAATCTATCACAGTCTGCTGGTTTAGATCTAGTTTGCTACATCACAGCCTGATCATTTCATGTTTTGAATTGCTGACAGATTAGAAACACTCATTCTTTTATTACAACACAAACTGAATTTATGGTCTAACATTTTCACTTTGTTGCTGCTCCAGTAGTTTCACCATAGAGCTGCAGCTTTAGACATCTGATTGGTGATTCTAATCAAAGAAGATATTGTATGTTGTTTTTCCATCACTGTATCTGGCAGCGGATTGGTCAGACAGCCAAGAGAAAATGTGACATCAAATGATGTCATCAGCTCAAAAAGCGAAACCATTTCTCAGCATCATCACTCCTCACACACAGCCAGGTCCAAATGATCTGCAGCTGTTCTGTTAGTGAGAAAATAAGGACGTGTACAAAATTTAAACTCAATAATTAAGAGGAATCAACACTATGATATTTCTATTTAACTATTCTACATTTTCAGGCCAAATTTTCTAAATTTTTTCCTTCATTTACTGTTGATTTGATAAGTAGTTGAGTGGAAAACATTTACCAGTTTGGGTTTTATTAACCAAAGCTGACTTCCAATTAGGCTGAATAAAAATAAAGATATTATTTTACCAATGCTTGGTGAAGAACCTTGGGTCTGATCTGTTAGATCTGATCTGATCTTGGGTTTCATCCGTTAGAAATTCAGAGACCCAAATGATCAACTAGTGGCAACAAAAAAAAAAAAAATCACGGTTTGTGGCGCCGAACCAAAGACGAAGCTTAATGACTTTGTATTTCAATACATTTTGATGTTTATATTTTTACTAAAGGACATAAGATATAAAGTTGGGAAACTGTTTTCTATTCTAGATTGTAATGTTTCCATACATATGCAGACTTGGAAAATTATGAAATCACTTTCCAGAGTAAGAACTTTGTTAAAAAGTTTTGCACATAAACTACCAAAAATGTACTGATTACTCACAAGTACAACTAAATATTAAAAAAATTTATTTGATTTGAAAGCAGAATTATTTCAACAACTGTGCAGCACATTTCTTTAAATCCAAGTAAGTTTTTGTTAATACCTGCACAGTATTTTCTTAAGTTTTCAATCTGCCCTTACTGGATAGCATGTTAGTTTTAGCTCTATTTTAATCTTTCTATGTAAATCTACATGCTTAAACTTGCCTGCTGTCACTTTGCTAGACCTGAATTTTCCCACTGAGGGACAATAGAGGTTATTTCTATTCTATCCAGTGAAAGAATAATTAGAAAATAAAAATCAAATGGAAAGAAACTGATTTCATACGGCTGCTCTCTCCGACGTCTTTAGACGAAACTAAGAAATCCTTGAATGATAAAGGAAGAGGTTTACTTTTCTACACATTTCATAAATATGGAAGCGTTTCACTGCAAAGCATCTTGAGGGAAAAGAAACGGAAAGGAATAAAGTTGTGAGTCCAGACATGAGGGAGGTTTGGTGTGAAGTTCAGAGTCCTGTGATGGTTCACACAGCACTCAGAGCAGAGCATGGCGCTCCAGAAGCTCTGCTGGCTCCTGAGGAGGTGGATGCCAGGTGGTGGTGTGGTGAGGTGTGCTCCTGCAGCTCCAGCTCTTACCTTGACCTTGACCATGCGTTTAACAGTCTTGATTTTGGCTTCGCAGAAGGCTCCTCTGTACTTGGCACTGACATCTGTCCCCACTGTCAGGTAGGCAGGCTCGTCTGCTGCCTGAAACACACGGGCTAATTAGCGTACATGCTAATGTATAGCATGTAGTGCGGCAGTTCTTGTGATGACTCAGTATTTTTACAGATATATTCTATCAATAGTGATGCTGCTGTATTAACAACCTTTTAATATAAAAAGTCATGTTGCTGCTTTTAACCCCCACCCATCCGCGATTAATTTAATTGTTGTTTTTTGAAACGACTATTTTTACATAAACTAAGCTGCACAATAGATCACCATCCTCACTGCAATATCAATGTAAACAGCATCACAACTGCAATAGACGGTGTGGATGCAAAATTTGGTAAGATTAAATTTTCAAGCACCATGTATGCAAATTCTGCATACCATAAAAATCTGGTCTGTTGCTAGGCCTGCAATAACAAATTTTTCTAGATCATAAATTGTCCCAGAAATTACTACAACAAACAATAATAAATATTATGGTAATGGCATAAAAATACAAAAACACATTCTCAAAGATCAATAAACTTTAAATTCTAATGAACATTTAACAGTGGAACTGGGAGATATTTTAAATATCCAAGGTAAATAAAAACAACAAATAAAATAAATCATGGAGTTTCTGTATATAAAACTGTCCTTCAGAAAAAGAGCCAGTTGAGAGCAAAGCACCAGACTGAAGACTTTTATGGTATAGTTTTTAGTAGAAGGAGAGAAAAATGATAAATCATGAAAATAGAAAATATTGAGTTTGTTTTAATTTATTACGTAATCAATTGCTTAATTACTTATTATGAGAGGCTTAACTATTGCAAGGACTTTCACTGCGTTGATAGCCATAGTTCAAACAAACTTTTCATTACCAAGTGGCTCAAGCTCACTAAAAGCAGTGAGGACATTGTTTTTATTTTTGTTTCGTTTTTAAAGAGGGTGAGAATTTTTTTTTGCACAACTACAAATATACTTGTTATTACAAGGTAAGATTAATCTATTCCAAGATAGAGCTCGACTTATTTTCTATCAGTTCGTTTTACAAAGTGAAAAACAATTAAGTCAAAAATCTCTTTCTAACCTTGCGAACAGCTTAGCATTTTTAGAGATGTGAAGTGTGTGTGTGTTTACACCAGTTTTCACAGCAGCTGGTGCCAACCTATTTTCACTGTGGTTTAAATGTGCTCTGTGGTTCTGGTTCTATTGCTCTGCTGGCTAAAAGCAGAGCTGCACAATGTACCAAATCGCAATTGACATTGCAATATCAAAGTGTGCAAATTCACAATTGCAAAGGAAAGGACTGCTTAGATGCAGTATTGGGTATGTTTGGTCAGTTGACGGACTCTAACTGGCTATGATGCCAACAATAGATCACCATCCTCACTGCAATATCAATGTAAACAGTATGTTATTTAACGTAACTGATGTGTACGTTAAATAACATGCTAAACGTCACAGTGGGGCCGGAACATGGTGTAATTATAATATAGTTATGATACTGAAGTCAGATGCAGAGATTCAATAGAACATATAGTTGATATTAGTATATTTTGTTACTAATAAATACCTTTTTTACTACTGTCTATGCTTAATTTTCCTGAGTCGTCAGTCTGATACTTTAATAAACTCCAGTCTTGCTCCTGCTGAGAAAGTGTTTGTGCTTAGTGCGTTACTGAAGTCCTAAGCTAACGTTAGCATGTGTTCCCTCCAACTGGATATAACTAGCTGAAAATTCAGCTTTTAACATTTAAAGTACCTTTAAATGTACGGTTTACTGTGTGCAGACAAAACATACAAAAATGTTTTCTTTTCTATAAATGTAATGCTGTGCTTTGAATATCATCTACTTTATTGAAAAGTCTTTCGGCTGCTCTCTGCTCAGCTTTCCCCATCTGACAGTGTAAAGACCAGGCCACATGACGCATACATGGAAGGACAAAATCAGAGCTGCGTGATATTAGAAAAGCTTGCGACAGTAATATCACGGGTCTGATAAATTACTATTTTCCCCTCTCTCCTCTGTGCTTCCATCATTCTGTGGCCTTTAGTCTTTAACTGAACCAGTTGTTGGTAGTAACAACTCCATGGTTGTTACTACCACCAGGGAGTGGATGTTACTACCACCCTCTGGTGGTAGTAACAACCTTTTCAGCTTGTCAATATTCCTCTTAGGCCTTCTAACGAGCCATCATTTGATCCAGGTGGCTAAACCAGGGAGAGAACTAAAACATGCAGGATGCCGGCCGACTTTGGACACCCCTGATCTAGTGTAAAACTGCTGCCTAAATATTACATTAACAGTAAAATGCAAGTTCATATCACTTACTGGACTCCAAACAGTTTTTTGTGATATGAATATTGCACACATTCATCCTGCGCTGGTGACATATTTTGTAACCTGTGAAAATCTTTAAAAAATATCAGGAACATATTTGTTAGAGGAAACACAGACTTGTTAGATCAATAAAATATGTATGACCTATTATTACACATCTCTCCACTAACAAGCCATGATGAGAAAAAAAATAATAAGGTAAGAAAACTGAAGCAGTGCAGCTCGCTGGGGGAGGGGCTGATGGAAAAAGTGACAGCAAAACTTTTATCAGGACTAGTTTCTCTGTAGTGCTAAGAGGAACTTTAACAAAGTCTGAAAAAGGGTTCCGTCTGACCATTGTAGCATAATTATATTTTATGGATCCTACTTGTCGTATGAAGAGCTGAATTACTCTACTTGCTAATAAATGCATCGTCACTGGACAATTCCGTCACATTTTGACACAAGATACCGAGTTAGAATGCACTCATTTGACCCCAGATATGTCAGGTCTGCTTGAAAAGGGTACCTTTTAAATACTTTTGATTGATTCTTTGTTTTTTTTAAACCTATGTGACTTATTTTCTCTCACAACATCTGGAAGAAGCAGCTAGAGCAGAGTTGGTGTTCAGTTCAGGTAAAGTTGTTGTTTTTTGGATGAAGAAGCTTCAGCTATTATCTGTATTATGGACATAATGAAAGTTTCAGATGCATGAAACCATGTCAGTTGGGTGTGGGGATGTAAGGCAGATGTGACCAAGTCCGACTGCAAATCATGCAACAGCACAAGTGGATAAATGTCTTGTTAAAAAGAGGTTCAGATTACAAATCATGCAATCTGAAGTTACAAATGTAGTAACTTCTTCCTTGAATGATCTTGTTTTAAGGTAGGAGAATGAACTTGTTTTAAGGTGTGTATTTGGTCTTCATTTTACTTAATATGCTCCCCAGCATGATGTAAACAATATAAACCCCGGTTTATATCTGATGTCAGTTTATTATGTCTGTAATTGGTTAAACCTGACTCAGAGGAAAGAGTCATTCAACAATTCTTACACTAACAACTGAATTTCTATCAGAATGAAAGACTTTTATCCATAGCTATCTTTCTGTTTGGGTTTATTCAGCAATAAAGAGGAGACTCAATAAGTCATAACTTTCACCACTGAATGTTGGTAAGAAAATCTGAAGGATGTAGTGCTGAATACAGACGCGACCTTCACTGTGACTGTCGATCATAAAAATCTGATTGAGAACTGGAGTGTATGAGCTGGATAAACACCGGTGTGCAGGCCAGTAGCTGGTTCCAGCAGGATCTCTCATCGGAATGGGAACATGGAGCTAAGACTGACAAGAGTTCATGGCGCAGGGCGAGAACTCACCTTCATCTCTCCGGCTAGTCCAGGGGTTCCAGCTCGAAGGATTTCGGGTCACTGGAAGACAGAACAAAGAGATGATTAAAGCTGGCGCTGCCACAGAAAATACTCTGTCCCGAAAGAACATTTTTTAGCTAACCAACTAGCCACGCACTTGTGTTAGCTCTGGCATTCTTTGCTTTCTCAAAACTGCCCCCGCCCCCACTTCACCCGGATCACTTCCCAAAACTTATCCAGAAACGTTTACTTCAACCCATCGTGTAGAGACGATCCGAGTGGGCTGCTAGGCTCCGTGGACGGCTCTGTGAGGGCGCAGGGTGACTGCAGCGCGGCCATTGAGAAGGCTTTTCACTTCCCGCTTCGCTCCCAGCGCCTCTGAGTCACGTCGCCATCACAGCTCGCCATGTCAGTTAGCTCGGCTATCTTTACCATGTCCGTCTCTATCAAAGCCGTCTAGTGAACTGTTGCCGGGTGGAAAAGTCCCGCTAAAGAGCCGAGTCCCAACCC
Organism: Poecilia latipinna; assembly: GCF_001443285.1. NCBI lineage: Eukaryota > Metazoa > Chordata > Actinopteri > Cyprinodontiformes > Poeciliidae > Poecilia > Poecilia latipinna. The sequence goes on from NW_015112989.1 coordinate 265,901, forward strand.
AAACAAAGTCCCAGCAGCAGGAGAGCCGAGCGGGCTTCGCCCCCCCTCCCGTCCGCCTGCGCTGAGCGACATTTTAGCTAGCTGGCTATCAGGCGATTCAACTAGCCAGTTTGTCATCACGGCGATTTAAACTGGCTCCGAAGAAGGGCAACCCCGACACGAGAGCACACGGGACTCAGTTTGGTTTCTAAACGCACACCAAGTTTTACACCGGTGAACAGATAAGCTATGACAACGGCCAGAACGAAAACTGCTGGTAAGTTATTTATTTAATAAGCGGCTCTTCCACAAAGGCACAGGAGCTTCACATTGCTTCACTGCCATTCACTTCACAGCCAGCCCCGTTCTGTAACAGGCAGCCGACCTCTCTACTGACATAAACTCGCTCCTCTGAAGACCTTCAATGAATTAATTTAGCGTTCGAAGTAAACTGTTATTCAGGTTTACACCATAAAGGTTTATTACTTACATTATCATACGCCGTTGCTTCCTCTCTAGCTCGGGCTGCAAAAGCGATACACGAACAACAAGCTGTTGAGCCCCGAGCTCTGTTTCCCGAGATATGATTGGCTGCAGTGACAGCAGTAGTCACAATTGAGAGATCTAATTGGTGGAACATTTCTCCCATTTCCATAGGACGTACCGCATGTGCGACCCCTATTGGTGGATACGAACGCGGCGCCACAAGGGAAATGACGACAACTGCTGAAGGACTGTCCAATCACAGAAGGGGTTAAATGAAAACGCTAAATAATACAGAATAGAAGAGCGCTAATTGGTCAAATACTTTTCATTCCAGCACTTGCGAGTTATTATTGGCGGCGCGGTCTTCCTTGTTTGTACCAACATCGTATGAAGCCCATCCCATCTACGTGCTAGAGATCTGCGCACTATACTTCATACAAAGATAATCGGTATTAGTTGGTTTTTATACAAGGCTTATGTCTGAACTTGGGTAGTTCACTTCATTAAACACACACACGAGTCGATAGCGTCACTCTCCAAACATATTTAGGAATTTCTTCAGACGACCTTTAAAGACCGTCTGATCCTGACGTCGCGTCAGTGACCCGCTGAGCAGTGGCTACTAGCATTAAGGGTATACACCTCTTTAACAAGCCCATCGGGTTTTAGTCTGGATGTTGCCTATGAATGGTACCAGGAGTCAGCACGATAGAATCACCGCGAAGAACGGTGGTTAACCGTCGGTATCTGAGCCCTGTGATTGGTGGCGAGGCAGGCGCCGTGGCGCTCAGAGCGGAACTTTGACGTCATATGACATCGTAACAGTATCAGCCAAGGGGGGCACGTTGACTCCATGTGAATGTTGATCCTGGTCCTGAACAAAGGTCCTGGTGTCATTTTCACTAAGGAGCTGAAGACACTTAGGAATGACGTGTTATTTTAAAAAGCGCGTTTGGCGGCCAGGACATTTTAAAACGGCAATAAACAAGTTCTTCACATTCAAACATTGTTATTTGGACAGCGGGTGTTCTCTTCACACAATTTCAGCCCGAACTTATTGCAGGTGAGAAACATTTGAAAGAAAAAAAGTGAAAAAAAAACAAAAAAAAACTTGTAAGCTCCTCCAGTTGATCTTGTAAGATCCTTTCATAGATGGTTATTTGGCACCAATCTGATGTAAAAAAAAAAAGAAAAAAAAAGTGAACATATTTAAATAATTTGATATTCATATATTACACATTTTTATACACAGTATATAATTCAAAGCACTTGTTTTTACATTTGTTGATTATAGCTTACTGCTAATTAAAACCCAAACTCAGTTTCTCAAAATATTAGATTACATGCTGACTGGGGAAACTTCACGCTGGACCTCTAGCAGCATATCTTTACCATTTTTGGCCAGTTGAACAGCCTGTGGCTTCACTTGATGCCCACACACACTGGGTACATGAACTTAGTGACTGGGATGCAGCAGCTCCTCCAGAGTGGTGGGAACAGGAAGCAATGGTAAAGAAATGCAAGTATTCCTTGTGTCATTGCACGCTCCTCAGCCATGTTTTAGAATCCTTACTTCAGAAATATGGAGAATATGAGATTCTACGAGAAAATAAATAGGAATTGAGTAACATAGACCCAGAAAATAATGAAATCAAATACAGTCTAGTAGAAGCCGGTTAAAATCTATAAGTTAAACATTTTATAAACAGACCAAACCTGTAAAATCTTGGACTTTATTATTTTCAGACAAACATCAAAACATCCAGTCACGAGCTATAAACCCCACATTAAAGAGTAAAAGCTCTGTTTCAGTAAACAAGATGCAGAATCTTAAAGCCAGTTGTCACATCATGTTCTGGGGTTTTACTCTGTGTCCTGCTCAGGAACTGATGGTTCAGGCTCCACAGGGAGCTTTGCCTCGGTTTCACTCTCAACATCATCACCATTATCAGAAGTGTCTTCAGTTTTTTTGTGATGACAGAGGTTCTGCTGGACCAGGATCAGTTTGACCATGCTTCCCTTCAGTCTGAGAGCAGCTCAGCGAGGCTGTCCCAGTAGTCCTGCCTTAGCAGCCAGAGCTTCGTTCTGCTGAATGTGGTACTCCTGGAAGCGCATGGAGATCCGCTGAGTCATCTTTAGGTACTTCTGCAGGCAGGACTCAGAGCAGCTGGACTGTTAGACAAAAAGGAAACAAATTAGAGAAGACAGGAAGTTACCTGGGGTTGGGGATGAACAGTTCAAATATTCTTCCAAATTGCTTTGGTGATTTCAAAGACTGTCCTTCTTGAGAAAGGCAAGATCCTTCAAAGTCTGCAGCAGGATGAAGGATCATGCTGCGAGGTTTGTGGTCTGTTGCTGAGAGTGTCATCTCTTCTGCCGACATCTGTTGGGACAGCAGCCTCAGAGCCAGGGAGTTAAAAAGGCTCAACAACCTGATAAAGAAGGCTGGTTCTGTTCTGGTTCTGTTCTGGGGATGACTGTTTTAACCTCTGGTGGTGATGATGCAAAGAAGGATTCTACATAAAATCAAGAAAATTATGGACAACCCTGACCATCCTCTTTATGAGACTGTCTTACAAAAGCAGAGCATTGTCTGTCAGAAGCTTCTTCAAATTCACTAACACAGACTGCTACAAGCAATCTTTTCTGCCAATAGCCATTACCATGTACTAAATCTCTTTGAAGAATTAGAAATAATATGAGTTACAACATTTAATTTCCTTTGGGATCAATAAAGGATTTTTGAATTTGAAGGAAGCCTTTAAGCGGCAACTCTTAAAGATATAGTGTTATGTGTTTTCTAGGCATATATCCCATTTTATAGCATAATAAAGTAACTATGTTACCTTTAACTTGGAAAAAAATGCTACACCTTGAAATGCTGTCTCTGTCTCTTTGAAAACTCCTGCTCGTTCTGAAACTCCACCTTCAGGAAGTCATCACAACATGGCTCCTCTATTAACCCTTTAACAACGTTTTTAACAATGTTGCACTGAGAAGTAACTCATATAAGAAGTTCAGCTAATCTGTAGTTAAAACAGGTGTTTGCCAATTGCTGCTGGCTAGTCTGAAGGAGCTGAGTGGGGAAGGCTGCTCTGTGAGGCATAAACTCAGAAACTAGAGCTCTGAGCAGGAGCTGCGCCTCGGTGCAACCCGAAACGTTTTGTACTGCTGAATGGTTGCCATGAGAGATAAAAAGATTCCGACGAATAAAAGCATCAAGGTACTCCAGGTATGTTTTTGATGTAATGCTCAAAAAAGTCAATTTTGCATTATGTCATTTACTGCCCCTTTAATTATCATAAATTAAATTATATGCGAGATTTCAACATTGATATGACCAGTGACCCCCATAATTCATAAAGAGGATTCAATTAAATGAATGACAGAAGCATTTTTCGTCTTTTGTTTTTTAGGATATTAAATGGATGTGATAGTGGTTACTATGACAACATATGCCTTGAAATGGGGTAAGAAGTGGTGATGGGAACAATCAGAGATAAGAGGTAAGGAAAGTTTCTTTGTACGGAATATTTCAGCAACAAGCAAGAAATATTACATTTGTGTGAATATCATCAGCACATTAATCATTATAAAATATTTGAATAAAGACTCAAATTAATGTTCCAGTCATTACAAAGGCAACTCTAAGTTTGTTTGATGTGATTTGAAGGAGCTCAGTGTTTCAGTTGTTTTGAAGTTTTATGGAAGTTTGTTCCAGATAGCAGGGCTAACAGGGGCCCAGCAGTGAACCCTGGGGGACTCTGGGTGTGATTAGGCAAGTCTCAAACCAGTTAAGTACTGGACCAGACAGAGTAGATGAACTAATATTTAACCATTAGCATTGTCCACAACAAGTGACAAAATATGGAGATATTTTGACCCCCATATCTGCTATTCCTAAAGCTGACACAAAAAAGGTATAATACCTGTCTGCTAATATTTGAAAAAAAAAAAAAAAAAAAAAAAAAGAAAGTTTTTTTTTTTTCCTCCCCTAGTTTCACATTCTTGGTGGGGAAAACTTTTAAAAAACACTA
>NW_015112989.1:273421-308680 GCF_001443285.1 Poecilia latipinna
TCCCAAAAACGAAAAAAAAAAAGTTTAAAACCCTTTTGTTAAAATTTTAAAAAAAAAAAAAAAAAAAAAAAGTCAAGTTTTTTTTTTTACCTCCTCAGGTTTCACATCTCTGGTGGTGAAATCTTTGACACAGTCCATGAAGCAGTTCTCCGTTACTTTGTTGTAAGTCCCCAAAAACTCTTTGAACTAAAAGTTGAGCAGAAAATACACTTGTCAGAAGCAAACCATTATTTTCCCAACTTTTACCTCATGCTGAGAAGAGTTAAGCCATTTAACTGAGAAGAGTTAAGTGGCTGTATAAAAAGAAAAGACACTGAACATTTGAGTGATTTTCTCCAAACGTTCTCTTAGTGGAGAGAAAAGTTGCTCTTTAGCTGTATGAGTTACAGACCTAGTACTTTTGTGGAAAAAAGAGCAGGAAGTGTGACAGGCTATGAACTTTAAAACCTTATTTCCTTCAGTTTCTTATTTCTAAAAAACATTTTGTTCTATTCTAACTTCTAAGAGTGATTTCAAAACCTGGCGTGTTAATCCTCTAACTGGAACAGGAAAGATTAGAGATTCACTAATTGCTGTTTTCTGGCTGATTGCAGATATTTTTAAAGGCCTGACCCGCCCATTCAGATTTTGACCAATACCAATTTGTTTTGCCTGAAAATTTGCTAGGTATACCAAGAAAGTCAATAAGTTGGCAACAGTGTGGCGACTATTGTTAAGTGAGCATGTGCAGACATAATCTGGTGGGCGGGTCTGACTGTTAGTCCTCAAAAGGGGACAATTGCTGATTTTCAGAGGTAGGTAAGATCAGTGGATAGGATCGTGTTAGTATCGGTTCCAAAAATGGAAAAAATCAGGGCTGATCAATCGGTGCACCAATTTTTAATGAAGGACTGAAGGTCATCATACAGTCAGACTCACACAGCAGTTCAGTCCACATCTACTGTCTGCAGAACAAGACCCAACTAAGGACACCTTATTTTGCTAAACTGGAAACTTGGACTTAAAGAGTACAAGTGGAAAACAACAGGACTGTAGTCTGTGTATGATTACATTACTTATAGATGTAATAACATTGTTTTTCTATTCTATGGTGTGGTGGTACTATTGTATCTTACCTGTTTGATCTGGTCAGACTCAGTCACCTGTACGGCCATAGTTCACAATCTGAAGAAAAAAAACGTGGCAGTCACACCAGCCTTATTCAATAACTATCCTGTACATCCACACACAGTAACTCCACTGCTGTCAGGAGGAAATGCTGTAAATATCCTCATTCTACACGAGCATAAGCTTTCTGATGCATAAAAATCCTCATATTATATAAATGATACTAGATTTGATTTCCACTTGGGTATTTTTTTAATTAATATTCACTATTCTTTCGCAGGGACATTCTCGGTTTGCTGCGATGACTGTTACCTGTGTGTGTGTGTGTCCGTGCTGGGCCCACGCTGGTAATGGGGAGGCCTCTCCGTGTGTGATGCAGAATCTTTTGAAGGGCGAAAAGACGAACACGGCCGCAGATTCTCTACAAAGCTTTAAACACATTCATTCCAACTGAAACACACTGTTGGTACAGCTATAAGCCTCACACTCACAGAACTGCAACAAGGTTACAACTCTAACAGCATACCATGAGGAAACCTGTCTTCTTGTGTTTTACGGCGGATGGCAAATCAACTATGAGCGCATTATCGCCACCTATTGAAAGGGAGGGTGAACAAGAAATAACAGCAAACAAAAAGCTTAACCAGGGAACATTATGGTTTAAAACAAAAAGGGCAACCAACTAAAATCCCTAAATGAGTCTAAAACGTATGGACAGATTCTTTTTGATAATAAAGAATTGCATTTCTACACAGAAGCAACTAAAGTAGAGTAGTTTTTCCTACATTACTTGCCATAATTTTGATTTTTAAATTATGACAGTGAAACAGATAAATTCTTGAGACAACGTTGTTATTTAAAGTGAAGGAGAGGGATATCTAAATATCATATAAACACAGTATATTTAAAGGAAAGAAACTATATCAGCAGTAAGGGAAATGTGATCGGATAAAGTGTCAGGTGCAGAAAGGGAGTTGAGTAAGAAATCGGCTTGATGACATGATGTTGCTCTTCCAGTAGGTGGCAGTATAGACTGAAAGAGAGCCTAGAGAAGAAGGAAGCAATAACAGCGCCCATTAGGGGCAGTGTAGCACCTGGTAGTTTGCAGATAGTTACATACTCAGTAGACAAAGAAGAGGTGGGGAAAAGCGGAAGTTAAAAGTAGAGTTTCCCTAACAGCCAAGGATGCATTGCCTCCTAACTTTGTTCGGTTATTTGATACTTCAGCTGTTTTTAGTAGGCTCTCTTCGCGTTCTGTTCCTGTGCAATTAGCTTCCATGCTCTGGTTTGTTTCAGTCCAGCTTCTTCTCCAAGCAGAATGTCCACAAGCGGGAAATTTTAAATGTGTTCACTGAGACTTGCTAAACCTGCTGTAACTGTAAAACTAAACTATCCCATCAACGCTTCAATACATTAGCTGCTGCCTGCATGTTGTCTCCGGCTCCCCCTGACTCAACCGCTTTCAGTCCGGGTCAGTCGTCGTGCAGTTCGGACACCGGGGACGTTTTAATCCGTTCCACTCGCATTGTTCTCCCGGAGCGCAGGCTGGAAGCCAGTGAGATACCCCAACCCGTTCAAATAACAGTCCAGAAGCTGGGGGACCCTGTGCGCGTCCAGTCCCATTGGGCCAAGGAAACGCAGAGGCCACGGAATCCCGGATACAAACCGGAGGTTGTTGACCCAGTTCGGGCAGCAAAGGATTCCCAAACCGGTAAGAAATCAAAAAACTGGGGGCCAGTGTGTGACACTGTCCCGAAAATTTTTATAAAAAAATGTTCGTCAAAGTTTTATTTGCTAAAATAAAACTTTGACTCTCCGAACCTTCCAAACCAATCACCATGGCAACGGAAGATGTAAACACAACTAAGAGTTTTGAGTTTCGTGGTTGGATTGTGATACTTCTCACTTTATCCACTCTGACCCTAGAATGCATTAAATTTCACTTTTACGACATGTAACTGAGCCTGTTGCTACTGAATGGAGTTACATTCAATTACACTGAGATACAGACAAGAAACAAATACACTGATGGGGCCACAACTAGCAATTATTTTAGTTATGGGTTCACCTATTGATTATTCTAACGATGAATCACATTGCAGAGTTTTTGTGTAAGCCTGTTTTATACAACATTAGAACTTCAGCATATTAATAAAACAGCAGGGCCTTCTGTCTCTCTAATAAAATGCAAATAACCAAATAATTTAAATAATCTTTTAAGTAAGAAAACAATTCCTAAAATGAAAGAAAAATTTTTTTTTGGCTAAAGTTAATAATTGAATAGCAAAAAGTGCCCAATAGATTTTTTTTTTCTTTCCAGAATTTGAACCGGGTGTATCCTTGCACTACACACATTTTATAATGGAGGTGGTTTCCAAAGATCTTTGACATGTTGTAAAGATGCTGGTCAAACAACCACAGGAAGTGTCTCTGAGATAATGGTGACATGTTGCTTCCAGGACCCCTGGCTCCATCATCCTCCTCGGGTCAGGAGCTTCAGACATCATGCTTCAAGGCCGGGGGGCGAGGAGTGGTGCTGGGAGCGCTGAGACAACGGTAAGAAGATTCACCAGAACTTCAGTTTATATTCTGAGCTCTGTCAGCAAAAACCTTTAAGTTTTGAACTCGGGTGTCTTGGAAATCACGCTTAATTTATGAGTATCTTTCCTTACATGCACTGTAGTGACAGCCCAGTTTCATAGTTTGGTCATTTTTATAGTTAATATAGTTGTGTCCCTCTGCCCAGCTGCCACAGCAACCACCACAAGAGGGAAGTCAGCGTCCAGCTGCTGCGACCGAGGCCGACTCCGAACACATCAAACCGTTGGAACAGCCCTGATCAGAGTGCTGACGATGCAGCGAGTGTGTCGGGTTTTCAGACCGAGGTGTCATCTGGTCACCTTGGAGACATCAGCAAAACTGCAGCAGCAGCTGCAGCCGCAGCTGTGGCTGCAACCACTCCTCTCATCAAGGTAGTTAGCTGGGATGGAAAATACAGAACTGTGATGCCACTGTTTATGACTGATGACTAATCCTTTGGATCATCAGATTTTTTCCTCATTTTCTTTTTCTGGTTGGTCACTAAGGTGTCTGTCAGGTGTATGCATTAAATACGGCCAAAGTCCATCCAACTGGTGAGCAGAATTTGACTGCATGGTGACTGAAAATTACTACCAAAAATGACACCCAAGAAATCGATACATAAGATTTTACACATATTGAAACTGGAGGCGATTAAAGCTGTTTAGGGGCGATTAATTTTGGGAGATCAGCGGTCAACTGGTACATGACAAACTGATTTTATCCACTGACCTTATCCACGTCTTGTATTTTTAAATTATAATTCACCGTGTTTTTTTTTTGTTTGTTTGTTTATATTACTTGAATTTTTCAGAATTGTTAAAATTGCTTTTTAAATATCTAATTTTTCAGCTAGAATAAGTGTCTGAGCTTGTTCTTGTGTGTCTGTGTTCAGGCCCAGTCAGACATTGAAGCTCGAATGTCTCAGTTGTCTGAAGGTATTCAGAAGCTGCTGCACACAGACAGGTACACAAACGCTTTGTAGCTGCTTTTGCTTTCGCATAATACAGAACTGACACTCATTGAATGTTTTGTCACACTACAACCACAAATTTTAATGCATTTCGAATTTTACATGGTAAACCAACACAAAGTAGTGGATAATGATGAAGTAGAAGGACAATGCATGGTTTTAATGGTACATATCTACTCTGACCAGTTTAGGTTTAGGTCAGTGTAGGGAGACGTCCATGTCTTTATTTTATTTAGAGGTGTCAGAGAAAAAGGGGGTTGAATAGATCTGCACGTCAGGGTTTGAATGGAAAACTTTAAAAATGATGCATGGCTTTCCTTCAATTTCACAACAATTACCTAGTTTATGTTGGTCTATCACATAAAATCTCAGAATTTTTTTTTGAAAAAACTTGGAAATTTCTGAGTTCCAGAAGTCGAAAATGTTCAGTTTTGAAAACTTCATTTCAAGACATTAAATCCATTTCTGAGATTTTTGGTGTAAATTTACTATTTCTTTTTTCTATCTACAATGGCCCTAATGAGCTGATGTAGAACCCTGATGTAGATTCTGCAGCTTGCAAAGAAAATCAAAAATCACCAAGGTTGAAACAATTTTTCTGAACATGTAGAACCGTGTTTTGCCTGTAGAGGGCTGCAAGGTAGCTTAACACAGAAATTTTTTTGTTGTAGCCTGAAAAAACGAGGAAGTAGTATTATTATTACCACAGGTTTTGAAATGTGTGTTTGAATAACTGATTGAATAGGAAAAAAGTAATAAGTCCCATAAATATTAAGGAGTAGATTATGTTCTGGTGGATCATACCTGACGGATTGGATTGTTCTGTGTGATTGTGAACAAGCTGCTGTGCTTTCGTTGTATCTGAAGCAAGCTGCCTGTGACAGCTGTGTGGCCTGACTGTGTGTTCTGATATAAGGGAGGATGATGGCTGGAGACGGAGTCTGAGTCAACACACACTGCATCGCCTGGAGACGCTGCAGAGCCAGCAGCTGCAGCTGCAGGTAAACTGCTTCACCTGCTCAGATGCTTCTGCTGCTGCTGCTGCTACTGCATCTGCATCCTCCCTCTGCCTTCTCACCGATTATTGGTTCTCCTCTTGTCCAATCAGAGCCAGCTGCTGGAGTCAGCTATCAAGATAGTGACGGGTCAGGATTCCATTGCCTCAGACTCCAAAGGTCAGTCTGCTGTCACCAGGTGGCTGCCTGCAAACACACACCATCACACCCAGAACCCTCAACCCAAACGGATTTGTTAACTACATCTGGGTTTATTTCTGTTTTTGATTTCAATGATGAGAATAAGAAAAGGTGAATGGAAATGGGTTCAACTTAAACTGACAGGTTATCTTTGTCTGATATTAAATTATAATCTGAAATATTTTAAGTTTGTCAAAAAAGCAAAAACAGAAGAAATCTGTAAGGGGCAATAAATGGATTGAAAGTGACTTCAGATAGCCTCGTTAGCGGCCTCATGTTCTGATGATATGACCAGGCTGAAATGAAATCAGCTCATCATTTTGTTCCAAGTCAAAATACAGTAAATTGTTTTCTATTTTACAATCTTTGATTTCTCTCAGCAGCATGTGAATTTGACTAACAGCCCCTTTGTTTGCTGAATATGCCCACATTACTGCATTGCTGTCCATTTTGTCACAAAATTGACAGAATCCTGAAGACAAAATGACAGAATGCCTTTTGAATTTCCAATCATTCACAGAAACGTTGTCTCCTGTCTTCCACCAGCCAAAGTCAAGGACCAGAAGCCAAGCTCGTCAGGAACCGGAGGGCCTGCTATTGCCCCCGCTGTCATGCCGACGGATGCAGTTGCCATGGAAACGTGCCACTGTGACTTCAGGCCAGAGCAATCCAGGTAAAATTGGACACGCTTACAGACGGTATCTCATCACTTCTGTTTTGTTCAATTTGTTCAGCTTAGCTTTGTGTGTAAAGCAGCAGCAGCTTCACTGTAAAAAGACAGTTTGCTGCAGTTGGAAAGCAGCCAGATTTAGTGAACGCCCCTATGTCTATATATTTATTATCAAAGAAGCATTTTGCACCGTGAATAAACGGACGACTGCCGGCTCTCAGAGCCAGTGTTGGCTCCGTGCTATGGTGGCTGACACCTCACAGCTCTGATGTTTTGTTAGTTTATGGTGTCTCTGTTTTCTTTGTGGGTTTGCTTTATGCGCCTCATATGTCCCAAACACCCATGTCAGGTTCATTGTTTATTCTGATTCTATGTTTGGAAACCCCCTCCCCCCCCAAAAAAAAAGATTACTTTAGATGTTTGAATTCTGGATATTATTGTTTGTTCAATGAGAGCATCGCTACCATAAATATACATTTTAACCTATCATTGAATTCAGTTATTGTGTGCTGATTGACAACACAGGGGCAGTAATTAATGTAAATGATGTCAACTATATGATAATCCATATGTTTTATTTTTAGAATTGTGCTTATGGGGCTTTGGCTGTATGTAATGATGGATATATTACCAAATACTTTGTAAAGATATTGGGTTTTTTTTTGTCTATTTTAGTGTTGTGACAATAAACATCACAAATATTCTATTATTTTATTGTCCATGATAACACCGGGCAATACAAGTTGAGGGATTTTAATGAAACACAAAAAGGAATATTTGCTTTCTACAGATTTCATTCTTACAGCTGTCTTCAATCCAAACATGTCAGCAGTTTCTCCAGCAAATGGAAGAAGACACTATTTTTGTGTTAAACACATGAAGCAAAACTCCATTATTAAATAAAAAGGTGCAAATTCAGGTGAAGCGTTGATAGTTATGCATAGATGTAACTATGCATGTCACTGTGCATGTCAGGCTTTGTGTTTGACCAAGAAAGGATGTAGATTTAGGGCAGAGAATCTGCATTCAAAGCACCAGAATGTTTTAACTGAACCCATCTCTGCTCGTATGTGTGTGTTTGTGTGTGTTAGGTGATTTGCATATTTATGCATAGAGAGTGAGAGTTGGGGCGAACAAGACTGCAGCTCATGATGTTCAGCAGATTCCTCCCCCTTTCTTTGTGGCCAGCAGACGGGTTTCTAGGGCAACACAGGGTACCCATCAGAGGGATGCCTGTAGGTGTGTGTGTGAGAAGAGCTGGCAGAGAGAAAACACTACCTTGCTGAAGGTGTGATGTCCTCAGATTGCATCAGCATAACATTAGATCATAATCTGGTATGTTGACAAAAAAAATAAGTATTTTTCTTAATACAGTGATTCAGACAAAAAAAACAGTGAATAAAAAATAGCTTATTTATATTTTGTATGTCTTCCTGTGGTAATTTTATTTTTTCAGGTATTTTATATACTGTTTTGCAGCAGGTACACTGACTTCCAAATGGATGCACAATGATTTGGGCAGAGGTGGCAGTCATCCAGTTTCCCATCGATCTAAGTGATCGATGAGCCAAAACCTGTTACATTTGAATTCTGTTTGAGGTCGGGAACTCATGCTGAGAGGCAAAAACAGGAAGGATTTTGCAATCTTTCTTTCTTTCTCTTTTTTTGTTGGATTTAAAACTTCTAACTCTAACAAAGACGTAGTTTCTCTTACATATTATAAGTGAAACAAAATCTAACCAGGGAAGTAAAACACAGCAGATAGAAATTCTAATTGTGTGAGATAAATATGATAAAATTATTAGGGGTGCAGCGATCAATCAGCCGCCTGATCAACCAATCCCGATTTTCTTTACTTTTGATAATCAGCCAATACTTAAACCTCCACAGAGGCCTGAAAATCCAACACTGTCTCCTTTTGCATGAGAGAGACACAGACTATGAGGTCACCTTTGCATGTGAGCTGTTAACGGTCACCCTGCTGAAAACTCAGCACTTTGTCACTATGTTTACAGACTTTTCAGATTCCAATAGCAACTTTTTTTTTTTTTTTTTAAGGCAACTTTTGACAGATCTAATGAATCCTTTCTGTGTTACTTTGTCAACATTGTCATTAATAAAAGAAAAATCTACGGACATAATTGCAATCAACGGGTCACGGTTTTTAAAGATCGGTGATCAGTCAGACTGCAATCGGTGCACCCCTAAAAATGACGTCAGTAACAATCTGCATCACATCAGGCAGAGATATCAGCACATCAGTTCTGGCTGTTGATATAGTTATTTGTAGAAGAACCAAACTGTGAAAATAGGGAGCAAAAGAACGCTGGTGATTGTTGAGGTAATAGACGACATAAGCTAGGCTTCTGTTCTGTCTCAGCAGCATTTTTACAATTCACTACAGTGAATTGAAGACTATGGCTATGAGGTTGATAATCACACAGTGAGAACCCTGTTTAGGATTACAAAGACTAACTAGAAAGTGGAACTGGCCAGGAAAAGCCTGATCGGAGTGTTTCTACATGCAGGGTTTTGTGTGTTTGCAGTTCTGCAGATGAAGTGCAGTAAAACTGCCTAGCAACACAGACACATCTGCAGCACCCCTATTCTAACCACCATTAACTTTAGAGTGCTCATAGTTTCAAAACGTTCATTGTTTTTAACATTGATGCTGAGCTGATTGGTTGATATAGTTGTTTTAGAACGTGGGTACTTTATATTCGGCTAATATTTAAATATTACAAGTCTGATCTCTTCCACTCAACAAACCTTTTGTTGCTAGATATTGGACCTTTTTTTCTACATTGCAGTGTTTCTTTTTTTTTTACATGCAAGCCCAGCTTTGTTTTTTCTCTCCCCCCCCCTTTTTTTTTTTTTTTTTTTTTTTGTCGCCATCCCACAAACTGCAGCTGCTTCTTCCTGACAGTAATGAGAGTGAAAGGACAAGCAGTATTCTCCTGTTTGCCAAGAGGAATCCCTTAGTCTTCCAGGTGGCATGGCTGGGAGGTTGCAGAGGGGCGGGGTGTTGCAAACCAAATTCCTAAGCCTCCCTGAGAGGATGCGGGAGGAAACGCACAACACCCCCACCTTCTCTGCTGCAACATCACAAGGGAGGAACAATAACACGCCGCAGTCTGTCCTCCTCATTCATTCTTTTTAGGCTTTTGCGAAGCAGCGGAGGGTGTAAGCAGCTCAGAGGAGGAGGCAGGGAGGGAGACCGACAGAGGAAGATGTCCTCCCCGCAGGTCTCCTCATCCCGCAGACAGTCGTGCTATTTATGCGACTTGCCCCGCATGCCCTGGGCCATGATATGGGACTTCACCGAGCCCGTGTGTCGGGGCTGCGTCAACTACGAGGGCGCGGACCGGATCGAGTTCGTCATCGAGACGGCCCGCCATCTGAAGCGGGCTCAGGGCTTCCAGGACAGCCGGTCCTCTGCAGGCGGACTGCCCGCGCAGCAGCAGTCCGCTGCCGCGAAGAGCCAGGCGGTTTTACTGAGTGGGAAGGAACCTCTGGGGCAGCTGAACCACTACCAGGCCGATGGACAAGGGAAGTCTCAGCAGCCCAGTTTGGACCGATACGCACAGGCAGCGGATAGCCGGACTCGGTTTGACTACTCGGTGCACAGCTGCAGCAGCAGGCCGCCCAATGGATTCGGAGGGCTGAACGGCTTTAAAACAGATGACGGACCACCTGAGCTGAACCGGCAGAGTCCAAACTCCCGGAGCAAAAGCAACGGTGGGCTGGTATCAGCACCAGCCCAGATGACCGTACCGCCGAACCTCATGCCTCAGACCGGAATGAACGGACCGACTTCGCATAGCTTGGCGGGCAGACCCCCTACCAGCTCCATGGTGGTCGTCTCTCTGCCCGGCCAGGTGGGACACTCCGAGCTGGGTGGAAAGCGACCCGCCTCCGTGTCGAGCACAGACCAGGAGCGGGAAATGAAGGAGAAGCAGCGGAACGCGGAGGCTCTGACTGAGCTAAGCGAGAGCCTGCGGAACCGACAAGAAGATTGGGCAAGCAAGCCGAAACCTGTGCGGGAAACACTTGTCCTCCTCTCCGGGTGCACACCGTTTGATGTCCGCTTCAAGAAGGACCACGGTCTGGTCGGCAGGGTGTTCGCTTTCGACGCTGTGTCCAAAACCGGGATGGACTATGAGCTTAAAATATTTATTGAGTATCCATGCGGCTCCGGGAACGTGTTCTCCAGCGCCTCGGGGGTCGCCAAGCAGATGTATCAGGACTGCATGAAGGACTTCGGCAGAGGCCTGTCTTCTGGGTTTAAGTATCTGGAGTACGAAAAGAAGCACGGGTCCGGGGACTGGCGCCTTCTCGGAGACTTATTACCGGAGTCTTTGCGGTTTTTTAAAGAGGCAGTGGGAGAGGATATGCTGCCGCAGCCTTACATCGACGGCAGCTGCCCGCTGCTGCCAACATCACTCGTTCTTCCAGGTCGAGCTTCGGCTTCTGGCAGTGGGAGTAGCACCACCAGGGCCGGAGCGAGGAAGAGAAAAGCTTCCCCGGAACCGGACTCTGCTGAGAGCAGCCTGAAGTTGACGGATGAGCAGCAAAGGCAACAGTGGATCAACAGCCAAGCTGAAGCTCTCAAACTCTCGATGGCTGCGGGCTCGTTTGCTGGGCCTCCGCCCCCGCTGACCCCGGGGCACCCCGGTATCCCCTCCGGCCGCACCACGCCTCCAGATGCCGCGGCACCTCAGAACAGGCAGTCCCCGATGGCTGCGCTTTTGTCAGTGGCAGACACACTGGGGAACGCGTACTCTCCCAACAAAGACAGAGACTCTGTTCACTCCACCACTTCCTCGTCTAGACACAATAGCAGCAGCCCAGTATCTCCCCCCTCCGTGTCCGGCCAGAGGCGCCTCTCCTCACGGACCGGAGACACCGGGCTGTCCGCAGCGTCGCAGTCCGCCGGTGCCATGGACCAGCTCCCGTCCCAGAGCGTGCCCGATTCACCGATGGCCAACAGCGGACCTTTGTGCTGCACTATCTGCCACGAACGCTTAGAAGACACACATTTTGTCCAATGTCCCTCCGTCCCTAACCACAAGTTTTGCTTCCCGTGCTCTAGAGAGAGCATCAAGGCCCAGGGGGCGTCTGGGGAAGTGTACTGCCCCAGCGGGGACAAATGTCCCTTGTTGGGCTCCAACGTGCCCTGGGCTTTTATGCAGGGGGAAATCGCAACCATCCTGGCTGGAGATGTGAAGGTTAAGAAGGAGAGGGACCCGTGAGGAGATTGAAAGAGGACCCTTAATGTCAACCTTAGTGTGAGAGAGAAAAAAGTAACATATCATGACCACACAGTGGTTCTGCTGCTGAGCCTCAAAAAACCCTTTTCTACATGATTAGAGGAAAATGTAAAAAAACAAAAACAAAAAAAAAACAATAAAAATAAAATCAGTTTGCTCCTAATTTTTAGATCAATGCATTTTAGTTACCTAGTGAGGCTGCTTCTCTGACAGTTTCAGTAGATGATACAAAAATTACTTTTGCTATCATGATTAAAATAACTTTGTAGGTTGTTTTGTTGTTTGAATGAAATCTGTGTCAATGTGCTTTTTATGTCGCATTTTGTTTGACCAAATCTGTTGAAACAAAATAATATTCATCAGGTTTTTTCAAACTTAAACAATTACTTTTTGCTTTCTTTAAGAAAGCCCCTAAACAGTTGATCAAATACTATGTACCAATGAATGAAGTTGTAATAATTCTTTTATCATGTCATATTTGCAGGATATCTGTTTATTGGTGCTTTACCTTCCAACACTTTAAATATATACAGCAGATTTCCTGTTTAAAATGTGGTGTTAGTACTATTATTGCAGTGAAGGACCTATTAACGCTTCCTCCACTACTTTGTATACATGTTAATAAGTATATAAAGAGTGCTTGGATGTTTAGATTACAGTATAAAAATAAAGGTGGAGTTTGGTAGTGAAGACAGTTGACTTCCTGTTTCATATTAGTATTTCTCTCCGGTTGGTTCTGCTGTTATCCTGCAGTATTTAATGAATCAGAAAAGCTCTAATGCTCTTTTCTGGTCTTGAAAAAGGTAGCGCTGCTCCAAGCTTACTGGGTGGTGATGTGTTGATGTCTGACTGTCTCTGCTGGAGCCCTAACAAAATTTAAAGATGGTTGGTATTTAAAGGTGTAGTTCCACTGCAGGAACATTTTCTTGGAACCAGGGTAGTTTTATTGGGGAATTGTCCCCTACTGCATTTACCGAGGCAAAAACAAATGACCAGAGTAGAAAGTTACTCCAGAAAAGAGCCTGGTAAAGAGGTAATAGTTTTGAGCGCAGCATAGTGAGGAAATACTGCTGAGTATTTTGCACTGGTTACCTATTCCAACAATGTAGTTCAGTCAAATCCATGTAAAATATTCTAAAGCTCATACTTTTCTTTAACATTAGTTGAAAAAGATCCTAAATCATCTTCCTTCATTTACTGCCATCCGTGGTAAAAGAGGAAGTATTTTCTTTGTTTGGAAGAATATTTTAGGGTTCTGAGTGATTTATGTTCTGTTGCACAAATAAAAACCACAACACCTCAGTGACAGATTTTTAAAGAAAATATTTGTTGCTGCTGTGTGTATGTGGTTCATGCTCCTATGAGATATGACTAGAACCCCAGGACTTCATCCCAAACATGGCTGCTCATCTCTTTCCCTTACCTCTGAAGTAATGGGACACCGATGTCTGCGTTCGTGAAATACTGTGGAAGTTTTTGTGACTCTACATAAAGTATAAAGCATAGTTGCTTTAAAAACAAAAAAAGTTTATAGTTTTATTGCTAAAATCATCTGTTTTAAATCCCTGTTAGAGGATTCCTTCTCCCACTCTATGAAGAGCAAGAGTTGTGCTGACTCCTCTACAGCAGGCGGGGCTATTTCAAATGGGAGGAGCTATGTGTGCAGTGGGAGGGGCTACTGCTGTCAATAACCCTGTTTTGGACTTAAAAGTGGAAAGAGTTCCAGATTTTATAGTGAAATGCACCTTAAAATCTTTAAAGCTCATTATAAAGATTATTCTTGATTAATTTTATTAGTTGCAATTTTATTGTGAAATAATTAAGGAAAAGATTTTAAATTTATGTTATTTAAGGGTTAAAACAGGCGCAATTAAAGCAAAAATGTAAATCACTACAGTCCGTCCGTGGTATTAATATAAAAAAGGAAGTTGAGAGAATATTTGAAATGTTTTCTGCTGAATTCTTAAAGTGAGTTCATTAATTTTAAACTGGACATTCTTTATATTGTCTATTCACCAGATTTTTAACTTGAAAAACAGAAACGTATAGGCGTCATAACAAGTATTGTCATACTTTATGAATTCGAATAGAAAACTAATATTGATGTTGATGAATTTCAAAATCAGTGACACAAAGAGCCGGGTCATTTTTAAAGACTGCATGTGTAAATAATTTAACAAATGTAAGTTTTTCTTGAACCTTTATCAAAATCTGCTGTTTAAAGGAAAAAAATTTTCAGTAAGAAAATATTGAAAGGGGTTATCACAGATTCATAATTTAATTTAAAAAAAAAAGTTAATGTGTACATCGAAATACTGTCTTTGTAGGTAAATGAAAAGTTTGGATAGTTTATAAATGAACAGTTTTGGGTGGATTTATCCGTACGGTACAGTCAGTCTTCCTTTTCCCCAGCTGACACATCTGAATGAAATCGTCCAGGACTCCCCTTCACCCCCAGAGCTGAGGTTGTAGCAGAGGCACAGTTAAACATAAGTGTTCCACATGCTAATGTCTCATAAAAACTCATCTAACAAAATTTAAAAAAAATAAATAAGAAGAAAGTGGTTGTGTTATATAGGGAAATGTTATCAGTGATGTTTTTGGAGAGCTGGACAGACTTCATCACATCATAAGGAGCTGTCTATAAGCTTAATGATTTCATCCAACTTTTTATTCCAACTGTTTAGTCATTTTAGTATGTTTTCAGTTAGTCCTAAAACAGTTTTGTACATTTGGGAATCTTCTGTATTACGGACTGTGTCTTTTTGTTATGCCCTATTCTGTCGTGATGCATACATATGATGAAACTAACACATTTGATATTGTAATGTGCCTTGGGGCTGAGTGAGTTCTAATAAATTCCATTGGAGTAAAGGTTTCATTGAAATGCATCTTTTCTATTTGATGTTCCATCATTCAGAGTCTGAAGAGACTCGGAGCTTTAAATAGTTTTTGTCTTTCAACCTGCTTCTCATTGGAAACACTCTGAGGTTTTTACTGAGGTGCTACATACATGACAGGTTTTACAGCACTGTGCTGACTGACCAGAGGTCTGTGGGTGTTCTCTTTTAATCACGGCAACCAGCAGACCTGAGGCAATCCCACAATGTTATCCAATCTCTTACTGTTGACTGTAATATTCTTATCAAGCATTGAGTGTCTGCTTGAGCTTCAGTCATTGTTGTGACAGCCACTACAGGTTCTTTTCTTCCTTTGCCCCAAACAATTGAATAATAGTAAATTAAATAACTTAAATGAATTAACATTTTGACACTCTAAGTTTTCAATTAACATTACAGCTTGCATGTATAGGGCATCTTTCCATGGGCCTCATAAACAAGAAGTCAGTCCTCTGAATGACATCACATCCAACATGACAGTTTCCCATTTGCAAGCTGGAAAAACAGTGAGATTTACTAATGGATGTGGCTATTGACCAGTTTAGTTACAAGTAGCATTATAAATGTTGCTGTGCTTTCTTTTTAATTTCCCTTTGGGATTAATAAAGTATTTTTGAATTGAAATGAATTGAATTTCTTGCACAGTGACAAAAGGAATTCTGATAAGATTCAGTATGTTAAAATGTTGAAGGACCAATTTCACAAATGGATGTTATCCATTGAATAATTTTATTCTTTCACCACACTGTTCCTTTATAAAGCCACATAAATATAAAGCCCTCTCTGAGCTGTTGTTGGTTACTCAGCTGGGTCACCAATCAAGATGACACTTTCACACACAAGAGCTTTAAAAAATCAAGGGACCAAAGGAGATGGGGAGCAGAACTCAACTCAGCTGAGTTCCACATTAGGACTGAAATTTTTGTCAGACGCTTCACCAGACTATTCACTGTCTGATTTCTGTTGGTTTTTGCTTTTCTTATCACACTTTGATGTTCCTGACGGAAAAGGAAATACTGTCAAACAAAGATGATTTCTGTAAATACAAACTTTAAATTTTCAGATGATGATTTTGACTTTTCCTGAGTAAAGAGCCCAAGCACCACCAGGAGTACACATCCTACAGCTGGAGAACCACTGTTTTTAAGAGTACTGGTACATGTTTTTTTGTTTATTTTTTGTCTTGAAGCGACATAATCATGCAGAAAGGTCACTGTTGTAGGACAATCATTAGTATAAAAATAGAGTTTAAAGCTGCAGGAAAGCTATGCAACAGTCTGTTATTCATCTGCTATTCTACATTCATCAATAATCATCTTGCTTGTTATAACGATGTTTAAGATAATGAAATGTGTTTCTTTACAGCAGGTCTCTGCTGTAAACTGAAGCATCTGTACAAACGAATCTCTGGGAGGGTTCTTCCCAGGAATATTAAAACATTTCGCACACGACTCAGTGCATGCGCATTAGCATGCAGGCTACGAGCTGAAGCACTGAGCCAAGGGCACCTTAACTATCAGTTGCTACACACAGTTCAGGTGAATTGTTGCTCAGAAAGAAAGATCCGCAATGCAGCTGGAAGCAGCACAGCCAGGCCTGCTGCTGTTACTCTGACAGGATAGATAGCTGCTGTACTGTATTCCAGTATCACTGATCCTGTTGCAGTTTAGTGAAGAATTGAGGCTCCAGGCTCCTCTGGTCTGTGGCGGTGATGCAGTAAGGCATTTTCCTCTGAAACTCAACACGTAATATCCAAACCTGGCTTCAGTTCAGCCGTCATGTGATTGGTTGATGAGGTGTCTAATGTGATGGTTTTCAGTTTGCTGGCTCAGCCATTCTGTCGCACAAAGTCTCCATGCTGCACTCTTTCTTTCTGTCTGGACTTAGATTGAGCCTCTTTGAGACCTGCTCACTTCCTGTTAGTTGAACATGTTCTTCTCTGACTCTAACTGTGATGGAGACGGTTGGACTGATGAGTAAAGTCAGAGTAAATGCAGATGCACGATTGTTACGTATTCAGACAGACTTTAAAATGTAGAAAGTACCATTTCAAATTCAAAAATACTTTATTGATCCCAGAGGTAAATTAAATATTGTTTTAATTCAAAATTCTTCAAAGAGTCATTGGCTGATTTCTGATGCATATTAATTCCATACCTATAAACGGGAGAGAAAGACAGTTGAAACAGCGTTGTTGATATTACCGTGGAGACGGAGAGCTTTAGCATACAGTTCTTCTTACTATAATCTGTCTCCTTTCCTGACTGTACATCCCTGCAATTTTCACCCCTCCTCCTCCTCTGTTGCTGTGGAGGAAGATGTGGTTGCCATGGTTACAACTTTCTGACTGCAAACGTAATTTATTCAGGAATGTAACGGGGAGGCAGAGAATGCGTTGTGTATAATCTGAGCTGAGCTGATTTATTACAGTAAAAACAGCGATGAATAAAACGTGTTTCTGGCGGTCGGCGGCGTCAGTGAAGCTGCTCAGCCAGCCGCTGATTCTTCCCCACAGACTCCTCTTTTTAATTTTTTTTTCTAAGCAGCAACATCATTTACCAAGCACCCCCCCGCACCCTCACACACACACACGCACACACATTCCTTCACCTAGCGACTCAGTTATGTCCCCTCCCCCTCGTGATGTGATCACATTCCTCTGAATGTTTGTAACTGACGAATGAAGCATTTCTGAGTCTGACCTTTTTGTCCTTGATCAGCACAGCTCCCACCAACATACATGAAGTTTACCTGCTTTCCTCTCTATTTTTACCTCCTCTGTAAACGCATAGATTACACATTTCAAACCAATGCACCACCGAATCTCACCCAAAAAAACAAAGCAAAACAAAAAAACACCAGGCACCACTAACACTCCAAGTCGTAGCCAAAAAACACAGATAAGCCGTTTATTTTTAATTTGCACTTTCAATGCTGGGGAAGAAATTTGAAATATTACAGTTTGTGCTGTGCATCATAACCAGGTTCCGAGTAGATCTTCAAAATGGAAGAAGAAGAAACAAGAACTAGAGACGAAACATAGCGGCCAATTTGTTGAAGACATTTATTCTCAAATGAAGATGAAAATGCAGGTTATGAGGCTCCATCCCTGCCAAGGTTAGATGCTGTAAGTCAACTATTTTGCTTTTCTTAAAATGTTCTTGGAGTTATGAGACAAAAATAGTCAAGTGGTACATTTAAAAAATGTAATTTGTGCTAAGCTGGAGGATCAAACTGGCTTTCTGTAAAGATACAGACTCATCTAAATGAAAAGCCCTAACTGAAACCGTCTGCAGCCCAATGGTCATGTGATGCTTCTGTGAGAGAAGGGCTTGAAGAACAAAAAACATCTTGTGAAACCAGATGTACAGATCTACAAACTGGACTTTAGACTTTGCAATAACAAGGAATTCCAACTGGAGAGCTTTTTGCTCCAGAGCGATGGAGCAGGTGTGGAACCGCAGCGGGTTATGTGGAGATGACAGGCATCTCAGTGAGCTACAGTTCTAGTCTGATGACTTGAACCTCAATCAGGAAAACATTGCAGATCACAAGGCTTGTCTGACAAAGGACTCGTTTCAGTTTCCTTCATGCAGAGATCTTCACTGTGAGCAACCAACCTGGTGTTGCTTCAACTAGTGTTGTGTTACTTGAAGATTCTCATCTAAACAAGGTTTTGAAATGATTAACAAGAACTGAGATGCAATCTAATAGTCAATAACACATGAGAACTCGCATAGTTAAATATTATGATGCCTAAGGAAAAAGGAAAGCTGAGTTTCTTTGTTTGACACAATCACTCTAAGAGAAGCATTTTTTTTTTAAATCAAAATCTTTTTGTTATTGTAGTGTTTTAGACTGAAAAGAAGCAGGAACTTTCTAGAATGTTAAACTGTCCTGGCAATAATTTCATATTTGGATTTAATAATTATTATAATTATATTACCATAATATAATTATAATAATACTGGAAATCTTCTTCAGGCTGTGTCACCTGAAGAAGCAAACTGTTAAACATTCTCCTTCTAGCTTTAATGTTTTTGTCCCTTGTCAGGAGATTATACTACACATATTCATCCTTTTAATGTTTGCTGCATAATCTTGCCAAAACACTTCCTTGTGAACCTTCTTCTGATCAGTCTTAGGAAGGTTAATGCAAACCAGGTCAGAGGGGGGCAGCATGAGATGGTAAATAAACGATTTTCCCTTTGTGAACAGCGGCTGCTATCCTCCACCAGTTGTGTTGCTTAGCAACAGCAGAGGCACACAGTCTTCAACAGCTGTTTGGGATCATTCTGAGCAGCTTTATGACAGAGCAGGAGGTCGGAGCGGCAGCCATTTTATCCTCACTCATTTTACAGCTGCAGGCAGAGAACGGTTCACGTCTGCATTCACACAATGGATTCTCAGACTCTAACCTTTCAATACCCAACACTGTCCGGGTTTAGCCTGAATCTGCAGTGACACATAGCTGATAGAAGATTGTGTTTGTTTAGAAGCTTTTGTCCAATGCTCCTCTCCGTCTCAATCCAAGTCACCCAACTGTAGTTTGAGTCTTGTGTGAAATGCTGTAGATGTTGAAGGTGTCATGTGTCAGACCAGGGGCTGAGACTAAAGTCAAAACCTTTCTGGCACAACCATCAGGCCCTGCTGTCATTATGACATCTGTCTGATTTTACTCAGAAATCCAGCATAACTCTGTCTCTACAGCCAAGTGGTAACTTCAAAAATCCCAGAGACATTGTTCTGGACTGCAAGAAGTATAGTTGATACAAACCTGAGTATCATATCTTTCAAGCAATTATTCAAACATTAAAATTTGGCATCAGTAATTTAGATAAATGAGGTAACTTTAAACAATGTCACAAAAAATGTATTTTTTCCCCATCTTTCTTTCCATTACCATAATATCAGTGGAGACGGTCAAGGGTGGTCAAAGTACAACCTAGTGGCCAAAAGCAGTGGGTAAGATAAATGTTGTATACGTCAATGTTACTCTAAACGCTGGACCCATAATCTGGAAGTGGAAAGAACATATTTTCCCAATTAACCAACCAGAACCAGGTGACCCTTGGGAGATTTTGAACAGAGAAGTGAAAAGAATAATAAGAATCGTCCAAGAGTCGAGGAGCTTTAGAAATACTTGCAAATAGTAGGTGCAGTTTTTCCCGTGAGTAAAATAAGTAATGCACTGAAACACAACAGCCTCTATAAATACTCAGTGCATAAGACTCCACTGCTGAAGAAAAGCGTGTTGTATCAGTTTAACGGTGAAGAAACAGTCCAAAATATCCCCAAGTTTGTTGATGGGTTGTATAGTTTAGAATAAGGGTGTTAGCATAATATTTATGGGTCACTTGCTAATGTGACTCATAATATGTTAATGGCCCAATCACATTATGCTAATTCACAATTAGCTCTAGCTATTCTCACATTCCTGTCATTTCTTTGTTTAGTGGTTACTGATAGTGGACTGATATATTTTTACGTGTTTCTCCTTTTCTTTAGTAAAGAACCACACAGGAACCAACCAACTTTAATAAAAAAATAAAAATAAACTCAGAAAACTGATGCCACTTTTGACCACAAAGCCACATAATTAGCTTTTTGATTTCTATGACTGTGTAGCTCACTACGATTATTGATATTTGTCCTATTAAACCTACAAGTAAAACCTAGAAAAACATCGACATGTCCAATACTTATTTTACTTGCTGTGTGAATTCATGACTCTTGAAACATTAATCTACAAACTATTACATCCAAACAGTCCTTTAGGTTTGCAGTGTTGCACTTAATATTTTGATGGTGACGTGTTGAGCCCAACTGGAAATGAATCGGGCCTTTTTGCCTTATTAAGTTCTTTGGGATGAACTGGACAACATTTAAATAAACTTTTTCTAATGGATTTGTGGGGTCTCTTTAAGAAAACTGTTTTTGCCATTAATTTGTGCTGTACTTTAGAGATTCAGTTCAAATGTGCAGTTACTTGTCTGTTATTTAGATGAATAGATAATGTACAGACCTCAACATTTTATAGCAATATAGAATTGGTGTGTGCAACAGGTTCTTTTATTTTTTTCTGTGGGTCTTTTCTTTGCTTCAGGAGCAAACTGTATCTCCAGCAGCATCCAGCTGATCCTGTGGCTGAAAGCGTTCATCTTCAGTCTTTAGCAAACGACACTCAGGAAGCGGTAAGGAGAGCCAGTGATATGTTAAAGCAGATGGAGTGTCTGAAGACAGAGATAAAGATGCTGCTGACCGTGAGTAGTCAATATAACTCCACTTACAAGATTGAAGTAGAAACAGGTAGAAAGGTAACGGTGCTAGTATGTCAGCTCATGTAAAATAATCTGTAAAATTACGTTGAGAATTAATGAAATATTTTATTTAGCTAATTTTAGAAGACTCAGTTCAGAGCAGTGGTCGTCAAGGGCCAGAGTCCTGTAACTTTTAGATGTTTCTTGTGCTACACGCTTGAATTGAATGGTAAAACTGTCTGACTAGCATGCAGTCCAGCTCTACAGAGCTCTGCAAATGAGCTAATACTGGAGCCAGGTGTGCTGAAGCAGAGAGGCATCTAAACGTTGCAGGACACTGGCCCCTTGAGAACTGGAGTTAGATACCACTGGTTCAGGCTATGGGATATTTTTCCAGTGTTAAGTGTATGAACCGCTTTCGTTCATTCAGCAGCAAGAAGACTCCCCAGGCTTCTTGCAAAGAAGCCAACAAAGCCAACCTGAATCCCACCAGAGCAGGTCCAAGCCAAAGGAAGTCCAGGTTCAGTTCCATGAAAACCAGCTCTACCAGTCAAACTCTGATCAGCACCAGGCCCGGCCAAGCAGTCTTCAACCAACCGACCCTCAAAGCACTCATCCCCCGTTTCAGGCTTCCCATGTCCCACACAGACAGTCACAGGAGAACGCGGGTCCACAACTGCAGTCCCAACTTAATCAGCCCCTTTCTCAGAACCTGATGCCCATTACCACACCGCCCCAAACTGGGCCCTTATTAACTCACCAAGAAGTCCAGGGTCCATCTAGCCAGAGTCTTCAAGCCCTTTCCCATCAGTCCCAGTTTTCACTGCTCCAAAGGAAACCTGGTGGCTCCTCTACCCTGGAGGAGGCGGGCCAGGTTCTCCGTCAGGCTCGGAGAAGGAAGAAAGTTCTGGAGAACAACCTGGACTCTCTGCTGAAGGCCAAGAACGGAGAAATCCTACACTGCCAACTGGAAGCCTTGGCTGCTAACAGGTGACGCATACTATTAGCTAGTGCTAATAGTAGGTTGGTGTTAAGTGTGAGCACACACACATTCCCACTGGTGTAATCTGGAGGAGGGGCTGGTCACTGATGCCTGTCTTCAGGTGCCAATAGACCAGTCACTGTCCATGCCAGGGCAACACAGGAGACTAAACAAGCAACCCCCATTCTAAGGGCAACTCGGAGAATCTAATTAAGCTAAAATGCATGTTTCCACACTGTGGGAAAAAGAGTAAAGTTTACTTTTGTCGCCTGCAGAGACCTAACTGAAGAGGTCCGGATAAAGAAGACAGTGGATGCCTGGATCAACGCTTTAACCAGAGACGTTCAGGTAAACATTCAGAAATCTAGGATCAATCCTGATCTGCATAATTTTCATCTATATTGTGTTTCTTTTTTCTCCTTGGTTTGCAGAGCCTCAAGACTTGCATTTTTTTCACAGTTTTGCATTGTGGAACTACATGCTACAGTGCACTTCACTGAGAGTTTATGTGACAAACGACACAAATGATGCATGCCTGTGACGTGAATAGAAGGCTACCAATTTCGTTTCAGGGTATTAGATTCACTGAATCCCAAATGCTTGTCACACTTTTGTGAAACATTTTTGAAAGTTATTGTTTTCCTTCTGCTTCACAATTATGCATTACTTTGTTAGTCAAACATTACATCTATTCTGTCATGATGACAAACGTTGCTGGGCGATAAATTGTCCCAGGTGTTTTTGAGATGAGCGACAATATCATTATGTTGAGACCATTTTCAAGTAACATAATGGTAATGACAAAACAATGCAAGAACACATTCTCAAAGATTAATAAACTTTAAATTCTAATAAAAATTTTACATTGGACCCAGAAGACATTTTAAATATACAAAATAAATAAAAAACAGAAACAGCAAATAAAATGAATTACAAAGTTTGTGTAAACAAAATTGTCCTTCAGAAAATGGAAGACTTTTGTCTTCTAGTTTTTGGTAAAAAGAGAGAGAAAAGAAAAAATGCTAGATCACAAAAATGGAAGTTATTGATCTTGTTTTAATTTATCATGCAATTAACTAATTTATTGCTTATTTCAACAGGCCTAATAAGATCCTGATGAAGTTTTCTAAGCTGTCTTGTTTCTTCAGACTCGGGGTCATCCTCCCCCTGCTCAGGGTGCCATGCCTCTTCTAGATGCCATTCATTGCAGAGCATCAAACGCAACAAAGCCACAGCAGAGGGCTGCAGGCAGGGGGAAGCCAGTGAGCATGCCCAGAGGAACGAGTAATCAGCCAGTGATGGGAAGAGGAGGCAGAGGCCAGACTGCTGGACACAGAATGGTCATTCCTGATTTTGCTGACAGTGCTAAATGTTCTTTTGGTCAGTGAAGTCCAGGTGATAACTTTATCATTGATTTTGTGTGTGACTGTAGGAGACAGAGCCTGCTAGAGTCTCAGGTAACCTGATGGGCAGCCAGCAAAACGACATGGATGGAGAGCTTTATCTGACTCGCCTGTACGGCAGACTCCCTCACGAAGGTCTCAGGCGAACCCTGAAGAAGAGCCCATACCCTCGTTTTAGCTCTCCTGTGTCTCCTCTCGGAAGGAAACAGCACCCCCGACTGGTGGAAAGCATCAGAGGTCAGGAGATGCATCCAGTCACTTCTGTTCATCTGTGGAGGCTGTTCCTTTTCCTGATTGGTCTGTGGTCTGTGTCTCTTGTCAGGTGTAAGGCTGAAGTCCTGTAAGACTCAGACCAGTTTCGCTCCAGTCCTCAGTCTGTCAGCAGGACAAGCTTCCCAACACTCTCACTTATCCTTACTCCACTCTGCTCAACCTGTGGTGAACAGTGCAGAGCGCTCCACTGGTGCCAGGGCAATCCCACTGTGTCAGTAAACCACTGGACATCTACACTCTGAGCACAGTCACTATTACTCATGTTGCTGTCAATCCATCCATCCATCTGTCTGTCCAGCCTGCTGAGTTTTGTATTTATAACCTGTCTTTAGTTTAAATTTATGCACTAAACTCATATTTAATCTTTATCAAAGGACTAACTCTGGCAGAATGGTCATGAAATCTGTGTAGGAACTCTGTTTTTTTGTTTTTTTTGTTTGTTTTTTTTAAGTGAAACATTAGCTGTGTGACTCCAACAGCCTGTTGGTGTGTGACTCTGTGCCTGTTAAGACCCCTGACTCTTAAATTTAAGAAACAGCAGGATTTTCTTTCACAAATCTTCTGTCCTCAGTAGCAGTGATGCTAGCTGAGGGATTATGGATTGTTGTATGCATTGGAGACTGTTTTTGGTCATATTTTTGAAATCGTATTTTCAAGATGGAGTAAACGTGGATCGCGCTCATCTGTTTTCTTCTTTGGAAGGAATTTCTACTGTATTAGTCTCATGGCCTGATAGTGTCTTGGTTGCTACAGACTAGTCTTAAGAACACATAAACACTACAACACAAGCACGTATCTGATCAGGTCTGTCCTACTGGGAAGTAAAGACTAGGGTGTGTATAAGATTCCAGTACACTGAGGTTGAAACCCTTAAATGGTTAAAATGACTTTTCAAAAACAATTTATTTGAAGATGAATTCTTATTAGTGTGGTCCTAGCAAGTTCCTTTTTCTCTAACACTCTGGACCTGTCCGTCATGTTTTATGGTGTGTGGTAATTAACTTTAAACAAAAACAAAAGATGCCACTGAGTCATCTAAAGTGGAGTTATGCTGTAGCTCTGCTGTCTGACAGGTTGTAAAATAAACCTAACCTGAAGGACACCAAGAACAAAAAAACCAAACCTATTATTTACAAATAAAAGATGAAGCCAAGCATGAAAAACTGAGTAGATGTCACGATCCTCAGGTTGTAGAACCAACATTAGTCGCCGTACGTTCAGTAGTTTCTCTGTTTCACACATTGTTTCTGATGCTCCTTCAGTTCATTGGGGACATTTAATTTGCATGAAAAAATACATTTTGGCTTGAATTAGTTGGGACATCCAGCCAGTTGAACAGGTGTGAAATTTGCGGTCTCTTTCTTTTTTAAATAAAAGAAACATTTATCTTTCATAATAAGCTTCATTTAAAGGAATAATGAAAGTAGTATAGATCTAAAAATGACATGCATGTTTGCTTTTGCAGGTCTTCCCAGGATGGACTCCTCCAGGTGTGAGCGTTTTCAGGACAGAGCATCAGTACTTCCTGTTCCTCTGTCAGAGAGCAAGGCGAATGTCAACAATGGAACCAACAATCACCAGGTGAACTGCATCATAAGTCTGCTCATTATGCAACATACTATTCATCCAAACACTTCAGTGCAACTTCAAGTGTTTGTTAAAGATTCCAAGTCATTCCTCATATTTACAAGTAAAATTTTAAAGGGCTAAAGTGTTGTGGCGTTTGGTTTTATCTGCCTCATTTAGTAAATATAAACTGACTGAATGTTGCCCAAGAGCAGAAATTCTCACTCTGTCATAATTTCCACTCACTAAATGTCAGTTGTTGTTTTGTTCTTTTTTTAAGGTGTGGTTGTTATATTTTCAGATAATTCATGTAATGGATACAAAATAAAATATGGAAACATAAGAGAACAGAAAAAAGTCCTCCTCTTCTGCAGAGGAAGAGGACAGAGCGTTTTGGAGCTGCTCAGCCTCTCTCCACTTGAATCTGATAGAGAATTTTTGAAGGCAGCTGAAGGTTAAGGGATGAGGGATTCTAGCCCACTGTTTTACAGAAATGTTTTAATTCACAACCAGACACATTAATTCAGCAACATTGGAGGGGCTTTGAGTAGGAACATCCTTCTTTAGGTGATATTATGTGATCTGAACTGGATTTAGCTCCAGACTTTGGCGAGGTGAAAGTGTTTTTGTCTCTCATGATGCAGACCAGTCCAGGTCTTCCACATGAAGCCCACTCATTCCTGGATGAACAGGAAGAAATGTGGTTTATTGCTGGTGCCCAGTGTTGGGAATTTCTCCTGTTTTTCTTATGTTGAAAAACATGCATGTCTGAGTGCTCACTCTGGTGATTTGATGTTGACAGAAGCAGCAGGTGGTTCCAGAAAAGCCTCCATCTTCTCCATCACACGTCACTGAGATCAAAGCAGCAGAGCCTCTAAAAGATGACGAAGATGAAGAAAACAGTTTCCCTGGAAATAACTTTCTCTCCGTCTCTGATGTCCACCAGGTAACACATGACTTATTTAGTGAATCAGCAGTGCCTCCATTTGTTTTTTGTTTTGAGTATCCTGTCAGGCAGTTTGGCCCTCAGGATTGTTGTCTGAGTGTCGAGGTGAGGCCCGACAGCTTTACCTTCCCAAGTGGAGCATCACTGAGATGCTGGCCCTGGCCTCGACGCCGGCCCCATCCACAGAGGGCCCCCTGCCCATAAGCCCTGATATGGGTTCCTCCACAGAGCCACCCCCCAGTAGCACACAAACACTGAACATGATCTACCAAGTACAGAATCTCCCATTCACAGGGGGGCGCAGGAGAGCTCCAACCCCAAAATGCCAATGAGAACACACCTGTAAAGGGCGAACTGAACGGAGATCTGAAAAGGCTCCAGAACCTTATAAAAAAGGCTGGTTCTGTTCTGGTTCTGTTCTGGGGATGACTGTTTTATCTTCTGGAGGTGATGATGCAAAGAAGGATTCTTCATAAAATTAAGATAATTATGAACAACCCTGACCATCCTCTTCACAAGGCTGTTTTACAAAACCAGTGTCTTCAGTCAGAGGCTTCTTCAGATTTGCTGTTATACAGACCTCATTGGGAGAGCTTTCCTGCCAACAGTCTCACTATCGACTGTAACTCTGAAAATTTTGAATTAATATGATTTACAACAACATTTAGTTTCCTTTTGGATCGATAAAGTATTTTTGAATTGAAGTGAATTGATCGCCACCAGAATTAAGAGCCACAAAATAAAAATCTGAACGGTCTGAGAAGACCCCATGGATCCAGTCATATGTGATGTTGATGTTACAAAATGCATTACAAATGGGGGTATGGGGCGCTGGCCAGCACAGAATACATTTTTTTTTTTTAAATCCTGCTTGAGAAATACTTTAATTTGACTATTTCTAGATAATTTCTCGTGGAAAAAAATGTCTGAGTGCTCACTCTGGTGATTTGATGTTGACAGAAGCAGCAGGTGGCTCCAGAAAAGCCTCCATCTTCTCCATCACATGTCATTGAGATCAAAGCATCTCTAAAAGATGACGAGGATGAAGAAAGCAGCTTCCCTGGAAATAACTTTCTCTCCGTCACTGATGTCCACCAGGTAACCGCCCCTCTTCCTGACTTATTTAGTGAATCAACAGCGCCTCCTGCTGGACACAGATAGATTAGCACACAGCAGCATACTGTGTTTACCTTGTTAACAGACCAGGTCGGCCTGTTTGAGGTGCTTTTGTTATGTTTCATAAACTCTTGTGATCGTAGCATACTGCAGTGAAACACCATTACCAGTTTGGTGGGAATACATCGATTCACCATGGCAACTGTTTCTTCAGTGTTGTAAAGGAAGCTCCCAACTACAAAACAAAGTATTCTCTGACTTACATTTTTTTAATATTTCTGGACTGAAGTACATATTATTGGCTTTCTGAGACATTCTGGAAAAACATTGTGGAGAAAGTTTCTTTGCTGATCATCAGAGTGAAGGTTGTAAAACTCTGGATATCTGCTGCCACATCAGAGCAACTTCTGTTCCCTTCAGTCGCAGTGAGAAAGATTTTCCTCTGCTCTGCACCAATGACTCTTCAGGCGGAGAACAGTGATGTGGGTGAGGAGGTGGTGGTGTTGGAGGGAGGCCCCTCCCCGGCTCCAGTGCGGTGCCACAGCCCGGTCTTCCCGCCAGAAGCCCCCTCCTCTCGCCGTGCTGAGATCGTGACTCCTGTTGCGGGCCGTGGCGGGACACAGGACATCCTGGAGAACCGGCTGGTGGAGTGGTGAGGCTGGGTCTGGACTTCACTCATGCTGCTGCTGCTGTGTCTGACTCTGCTGCTGGTTCTGCTGGTTCTGTTAAGGGTGGAGCAGCAGCTGATGTCCAGGATGATTGCTGATATGTATCGCCCTGCCCCGCCCGACCCAGCCCAGAATGACTCCACTGACCAATCAGAGCCTGAGGAGCGGAGTTTCACCTCAGATATTGGTAACACAGCAATATGTAATGATGTAATAACATCGACCTTCAGAATGTAATAAAACATAATTAAAACTACAATATGTAATAATAATAAATGCATAATGTACTAAAAATCCTTAAACACATTTTGTAATACTTTATACAGCATTATATAGTAACACTTTTAGATTTTGCACCGATTATTACATAATAATATGGCACATTATGTAATATTCTGACTGGTTACCTGACTGATTCCACCGTCGCCTCTGATGGGACATCTGACTGTGTAAAGAGGCACACCTGCTCTACAGCCAGTCTTCATTAAGGAAGCGCCCCCTGTCTTTGCCATCATAATGATAAATAGTTTATTCATAGATCACTTTACCATGGGATCCATTTTTTCTTGGATACTGAATAAGCTGTTGAGCTGATAAAAGTATTTAAAAAGTACACTGGTGCTCCTACTACCTACACATTTTATAGTAATATTCATAAAATATAATGTTATAATGTTGCAGAAAGTATAACAAAGTGTGTTCAAGGATTTTATGACATTTTGCATAACTTAGTTTTACATTTTGAAGGCTGATATTATTACATAATGCGGGTTTCATGGTGAGTTTCTGTCCTAACTTGTGATGAACGTCTTGTCTCCACCCGCCGTGTGTTTGCAGTGGAAGCAGCAGGAGGTGGAGGTCTGCAGCTCTTCGTAGACGCCAACGTCTCGGTGGATTCGGCTTTGATCAGGCAGCTGGTGAACGAGGTTCTGACTGAAACCGTGGCCCAGATGCTGTCCCAGACCAGGGCAGTGTCTACGGCTCCAGAACCAGGACCGGAAGCACCGCAGTCAGAAGATCAGGAGGTACTAAGAACTCCTCAGCTCCCTGACATGATGTGAGCTGTTGTTTCACCTCCTTATGTTCCACATTTCTACACCAGGACAAAGCGGCTCCACTGGTCCCGACACCAGTCCCATCACCTCCACCCAGCAGGCCCCAGCTCAGCAGAGACTCCACCCCAGCAGCCACTCCTCTTCCATCTGAACCATCCAGCCCAGTTCCCCAGGACTCTCCTCAGCCAGTCACAGCTCCAGGTCTGTCAGCAGCAGACTTTAATAGTAGTATTGATCTTATGTTTTAAGTGGAGCCCTGGTGACAACAGTGGGAGAACCATCACTTTCTACAGGCGATTTGGCTACAAATAAAAATGTATCTCAACCCCACTGAGTTGATTGTTGGATCTTCTAGATCTTTAGAATTTATTTTAAAGCTTTTTACAGTGTCATCAACTGGGTGTTTTTACATTTTATAGGAGTTTTTAATCAAATCTTCAGCTACAATCTGATTTCAGCCCAAATTACATTGATAACATTTTTAAAACCAGTCCAGTCTGTTTATGGTTACTGTGTAGTCTAGATTTATAGTCTAGATTTATAGTCCTCCTGTAATCTGTTTACAGGTTTGTGTGGAAGCTGATCACACATTTGTTGTAATCTCTTTTAGATCTCCTTGTTACCCATTCCAGCCTGATCAAACCATGATGACAGCCTTTTTATCTCTCTATAATCTGATATACATGTAACATTATTCTGGTCAGGATAATACTTGATTACAATCATGCATTAATGTACTTTCCTCCGCCTGTGACCTCAGAACCTGTAGCTACACCGGCCGCCACACCAGAACCCTGTCTGCCCGATGAAAGCTCCTCTGCTGCTCATCAGGCCCCGACCCCAGCCTCACAGGGGGACTCACAACTTTCACTGGACAAGCTGGAAGAGCTGGAGTCACAGAAACACCCTCTGTATGTGCACGCATACACACACACACGCCAAGATGAAAGTGTTTGAGATCACGTGGCTCATCAAACTCCATCCTCTCTCCTCTATCAGGGCGCTGTCTGTAGCAGAGGAGGAGCCGGTGGTCAGCAGCCCCGCTCCTGCTCAGTCCCAGCCTCCTCAGGCAGAACCCAGTCCTGCTCCTCCTCCCAGTCAACTGGAAACCAGTAGCTCCAGCAGCAGCAGCAGTTCCAGCAGCAGCATTAGCAGCGCTGTAACTGCAGAGACCGAAGCTGCACTCAAACACATCTCAGAGGGAGAGTTACTCATCAGCATCAACCAGCTGGCCCCTCTGACAGGTACGAGCAGTAACTAGGGCTGCACCGACTGCAGTTTTTGGACTGATTACTG
Organism: Poecilia latipinna; assembly: GCF_001443285.1. Classification (NCBI taxonomy): domain Eukaryota; kingdom Metazoa; phylum Chordata; class Actinopteri; order Cyprinodontiformes; family Poeciliidae; genus Poecilia; species Poecilia latipinna. The sequence goes on from NW_015112989.1 coordinate 303,683, forward strand.
ATTTTTAAAAAGCCTGACCTGCTGATTCCCATTTTGTCCGAAACCAATTTTTTTGTCTGAGTGTCACTAAATATAGCAAGAAAGTGGCTGAGTTGGCAACATTGGAGTCATTATTGTTAACTATAAACATGCAGACATGACCTAATAGTGGATCAGTCAGTCAAACCTCTATCACTGCAGAGCAGAAGAGGACAGTGGCTGACATTTAGACCTCTGCTGAGGTAGATAAGATCAGGGGAAAAGACCAGCTTCACATGTAGCTATCAGCTGGTCTCTGATCTCCCAAAATGAAGTAAATCTGTACCAATAAATCGGCTGCACTCCTAGCAGCAACATCACGTTACGTTTTGTGGAACTTGCGTCCAGGACCTCACCTCATAAACCAGATCCATCTTCCCTTTATGAAAAATACGGTTCATATTTTTTTCTAGCCTTAAATTAGCTTCAGGCTTAGGCAGGATATTTGAGGACTGATGAATAAAAATGAGTTAAGATGTTCAGGAACCACTAAAGGTTCAGCCCATCAGCAGCTGGAAGCTGCTGGGACACATTAATTCTGCGTGTTCCAGAATTAATGTGTCATTTATGTCCATGGTGAGAGGATGAAGATGTTGCCATACTTTGCAAAAACAAAAGATTAACCAGTTCTAAGGATTTTTGTTTAGGAAAGAAAAAAATCATAAACGATTTTTCCTTTTAGATCTGAAGCATTGCAAATAATTAACAAATAAACTTGTCAAAATGACTTTATCAAACTTATAGATAGTTGTGAATAAATGTAATGAAATAAACAATAATCAACAATTTATTTATTTATTGTTGTTTTTTTCCTCAAAAGCATTGACAGGTCTTTGTGTCCCAGCAGAGCCTTGCTCCAGATCTTTTTAATTTCCTGAGGAAAAAATGAAGCTGACTCATATTCCAGCTTTTTTCATTGCCACAAAAACTGCATCGTCATAAAATTGATAAATGCTTTTGCTTTTGGCAGAAGATTTTACTTATACCTCAGAAACAGAGCACAGAAAGAGATTAAAGGGAAGTGTGACTAATTTTTTTGTTTTCTTTTTTTAAAAATTGTTTTTAAATCACAGATTAGAAGGTGGCTCGGTAATATTTCCTGTGGTTTTTGTTGTTTGTTTCATAAATCCAGTATGGTGAAATGAGTTCTGATCCTTTTCCTGTAGCTGTGTTTGCTTGTTGCTGTAATTTTGATCTGTTTATGTTTCAGAAGAGGAGGAAGTCTGTAGCTTCTCCAGCTCGCTACAAGAGGTGGAAGACATGGTGAGTAGTCGATGCCTGGACTGTGGGATCACTTCCTCCTCTGAATTCTCACTGATCAATCAATCAATTAATCAATCATAGCACGTTTCAGTAACAAGGCAGTTCAAAGTGCTTTTTATCATAAAAATACAAAAAGACACCACAAAGTCAGCAATTGAGAAAATCAGTAACAAACATTACATTTCATTGAGTGTCATCATATTATCATCAATACATGTCAAACAATATGTTATTCTTTTTACCTCTAGCCACCATGAGCTGTTGTGGTTTTGGTATCAGCAGTAAGACAATAACATAGAGTTTTTTGATAATCTGCACATTCTTTTAAACAAAATTGCCCAAAATAAGGCTGTTATTTTGTGTTTAGAACAACAAAAACTCAACTGATCCAGAATTTTAAGGAATTTTGGCCCGGTCTCCTTTCCAACGTTGCTTCAGCTTCTTGAGATTTGCAGACTTGGTTCTGCACAACTCACAAGAATTGATTCTTTCCTTTTTCAACTATTCTCTTGCTTATTTACTGCTGTTTCAGGGTCATTGTTCTGTCCATGGCCCACTCTGGTTCCATCTTTACATTTGACACTAGAGTTCATAGTCAGGTCAATAATTGTCTCCAACGTGCCTGTTTGTGCTGATATGCATCAAACATAATGATATCTATGATGAATCTTACATACAGTAAGGACAGTAGGGCTGCATGACCACAGGAAAATATGTAATTCAATACCTCTGCTGATTATTGCTGATGACATTGATAATGCACATTTTCCACAACTCTTTTCATTCTTTTTGTATCACAATTCATCCACCATTTGTTGTCAGCGTTAGCATCTCCATCTCTACAAACATAAATCATGTATAGACAGAGAGGTTTGTACAAAACCAGGAGGACAGAGAACATCACCCAGTTGTAAAGTCCTTCCACTAAGAGAATAGACTTTAAAATACTGTTGTTAGTTTAGAAATCACTGAACAGTTTAGCACCACAATACATTAAATATCTGCTGTTGTTGCATCAGCCTTCTGGACCTGTCAGGTCTTCTGGTTCTGAAGCAGCATTCAGCTTCTATGCAGCACAAATCTATAACAAACTTCCAGAAAACTGCAAGTGAGCCGAAACACTGAGTTTCCTTTAAATCCAGACTAAAAACCCACCTTGGAGTTTAGAGTTGCTTTTGAAACATAATAATTGAACATTGACCAAAATATTCGACATGTATTGATGATTTTGATGATGGCACTTGACAAAATGGAAAGTTTGTTTCTGTTTTCTAATTTGAACTGATTTGTCTTATTTAAAGTCATTTACTTTTCCTAAGCTGTTTGGATTAAAGTCATTAAGAGCCTGTTTGTTTTGTCCCTCTGTGTCCATCCTGCAGGCCTTTGACTCGTCCACTGTAGAACAGGTTGGAGGTCGTAGCATTCTGCTGACCCTGTTGACCAAGATGGATCAGGGTGTCGCTCACAGAGGACAGAGGCCACAGCCTGAGGTTTGTTAACCAGTTGCACTTTAAAACCAAGGTCAAGCACATTTGAAAACATTAACTACAGACTATCAGGCTGTTTAAAGAAATCTTGAGGATTTCACTGTTAACCCTAAAAAACTAATTCCACCCTAGTAGAAAACCTAATAAAACTTCTGAAGTTTTTTGCAAAGGTTATTACTTTTACTTTGAGTTGATGGACAGCTCAGTGTTTCAGTGATTATGGTACATTTTATTACTGAGAGTAGGAGGTAAGTGAAGGGTGTTAAACATTCACGCTCTGTAACCTTTGACCTGCCATGTTTTAGGGCTCCTGGGGGAGGGAGGAGATGGAGGACGAGGTGAGTGTGGGGGAGGTGAGGGACTGCGGGCCGGCAAAACCTCAGAACCAGACCACAGACCCGACGGGACTGGATCAAAGCTCCGCCTGCAGACAGATCAGCCAGCCTGAAGGTCAGAACGTCTGTACAGTATGTCTGGGCTGGTGAGGTCATAGTTGTGACAAAATACATGATATTATTTTGCTGAGTGGGATCATAGACCTCCTTATGAGTGAGACTGTTACCTTCAGTCTGGAGAAACAGGAAGGACTTTTGTTTTGTTGTCTAACGTTTACAAAGTGGAAAAAATATAAGACGACAACCTGGATTTTTAAAATACTGGTAGAGTTCTAATAATATGAGGAAATGATAATAAAAAAAAAGAAAAGATCTTTTACATTTTTTGTAAATTAAAAAAAAGAAGCAACATCTGACAAGGTATAAATTAGGACACCCTAAAATTTCTTTCCGTTTTAAATTTCTTAAATTTGACGAACAGAGAAGGTCTCTTCAACCCCAAACATCTGGATCAGCCTTTGTTTTCTACGTCTAAAAAATAGAAAAATGTTGGCCGAAAAAATTGTAGCACTCTTATTATTTTGGTGAGGTGCTGATTTCTGGGAAAGAAACTGGTAGCAGCCTGCTCTACTGGCTACATCCAATTAAACACCAGAGCCAGAGTTCAGCATCCCTTTCAATCCTTATGTAAATTTATTAATATCCATTTTGAAGAGATTGCTTTGCTATACGGTTGGTGCTCAGCACAACCGATTCGTCTGTAGCCTGAAAGAGTTCTGAGCTATAATCTTTGGTGGTGTCACATGAAGTAAAGGTTAGAAGCTTAAACCAATTACTGCTCTGTGTTGCAGGTCTAATGTTATGTAGGGGAAAAGCATAACATTAGTGTTTAGCTGTTTCTGAAAACTATGCACATCAGCATTTTCTGCCAACTAGCTGTGTGGAAAACACATTTTATTATGTTTCTGCTTCATCTTCGGTCTCTGGTTGTCATGGAAGCATGTCTGATCTCACACCTACCAGCTCAGCGCTTCTGCAATTTTCTACCAGTATTATTCTTTAGGCAGTCAGACAGCTTGGTGTGTGTGTGTTTCTTTGCAGAGGTTACGGTATCCCTGTATGTTTGTATTTTCTGATGATAATCACAGAAACCTGCAGACCTGTTGCATAGCAACAGTTTCTGCTGGACTAAATACTAAAACCTATAAGAACCAGGTTAAAGACAGATAGTTTTTCCTTTGGCTTTTTAACATGTTCTTCATAAAAATGAGTCCAACTATTGAAGGGCTCTACTGTTGCTATGTTGCCATAGAGACTCTGAGAGTAAGCAGAAAAAGACTCGAATGAATGAATAGATTTTTCCTTTGTTGAGCTACTGTCTGTGAAGTCTGCTGTGTCGTCTTTCCAGCGTTTGGTCCGGCTCTGCCATCAGGTGTTTTTAAAGACGTGGATGTTACCTGTGCAGATGCCTGTGTTTCTGCCTCTGTGGCTGTGCAGGACGGCGCTGAAGCACACTGAGCCCTGTGTTCCAGAGGCCTCAGCTTTACTCTCTGCACACTCTATCCTTTCACTGCCCAACTCGGTTTCCGTTCAGCTTATGGAGCCTGTGAAAGGCTAGTCTTCATTTCCCTGGTTCCCGCTGATACTGCCAGCCCAGAGCACGCGCTCCCTGCCCCCACACACTCAGAGCCCACCCAGCTCGGCTTTCAGAGTCCTGATCCCGTACAGCAGTTTAATAGCTTCCTGGTAAAGTCTTCCCCAAAATTTCCTGGCAGGATTGTTTTAATTCAGCAAGCATGGACTTTCTAACATGATCGGCCTGTTTGAAGTTCTTTTACAGATTTGAGTCCATACTTTAAAGCTGCAGTACGTAACTTTAATATATGTAAAACATT
>NW_015112989.1:310989-319166 GCF_001443285.1 Poecilia latipinna
GACACTAACGTAAGGGCAGGGGTGCTTGGGGTGAGGTGAGGGGGGGTAGTTTCCCCGGCCAAAACGGGAGACTTGACAGGTATGGTTTGAGCTTTGTTTGTTCACAAATACATCTCAGTAAACAACAGTTATACAGTCATATGAAAAAGTTTGGGCACCCCTATTAATCTTATTTATTTTTATGTCTAAATATTTGGATGTTTGCAACAGCTATTTCAGTTTGATACAACCAATAACTTATGGACACAATATTATTTCAGTATTGAAATGAGGTTTATTGGACTAAAAAAAATGTGCAGTACGCATTAACACAAAATTTGACAGGTGCAAAAGTATGGGCACCTCAACAGAAAAGTGACAATATTTAGTAGATCCTCCTTTTGCAAAAATAACAGCCTCTAGTCGCTTCCTGTAGCTTTTAATGAGTTCATGGATCCTGAATGAAGGTATTTTTGACCATTCCTCTTTACAAAACAATTCCAGTTCAGTTAAGTTTGATGGTAGCCGAGCATGGACAGCCCACTTCAAATCATCCCACAGATGTTCAATGATATTCAGGTCTGGGGACTGGGATGGCCATTCCAGAACATTGTAATTGTTCCTCTGCATGAATGCCTGGGTAGATTTTGAGCTTTGTTTTGGATCATTGTCTTGCTGAAATATCCATCCCCAGGGTAACTTCAACTTCGTAACCGATTCTTGAACATTATTCTCAAGAATCTGTTGATATTGAGTGGAATCCATGTGACACTCAGCTTTAACAAGATTCCCAGTGCCGCCACTGGCCACACAGCCCAAAGCATGATGGAACCTCCACCAAATTTTACAGTGGGTAGCAAGTGTTTTTCTTGGAATGCTGTGGGGTTTTTTCCACCATGCATAACACCTTTTTTTTATGACCAAACAACTCAATCTTTGTTTCATCAGTCTACAGGACCTTATTCCAAAATGAAGCTGGCTTGTCGAAATGTGCTTTTTGCATATCTCATGCGGCTCTGTTTGTGGCTTCTTTCGCATCACTCTCACATACAGCTTCTCCTTGTGCAAAGTGCGCTGAATTGTTGAACGATGCACAGTGACACCATCTGCAGCAAGATGATGCTGCAGGTCTTTGGAGGTGGTCTGTGGGTTGTCCTTGACTGTTCTCATCATTCTTCTTCTCTGCCTCTCCGATATTTTTCTCGGCCTGCCTCTTCTGGGCTTAACAAGAACTGTCCCAGTGGTCTTCCATTTCCTTACTATATTCCTCACAGTGGAAACTGGCAGGTTAAATCTCTGAGACAACTTTTTGTATTCTTCCCCTAAACAACTATGTTGAACAATATTTGTTTTCAGATCATTTGAGAGCTGTTTTGAGGTGCCCATGATGCCACTCTTCAGAGGAGATTCAAATAGGAGAACAACTTGCATTTGGCCATATTAAATACCTTTTCTCATGATTGGCTACACCTGGCTATGAAGTTCAAATCTTAATGAGGTTACCAAACCAATTTTGTGCTTCAGTAAGTCAGTGAAAAGTAGTCAGGAGTATTCAAATCAATAAAATGATAAGGGTACCCAAATTTTTGCACCTGTCAAAATTTGTTTTGATGCATATTGCATATTTTCTGTTAGTACAATAAACCTCATTTCAATACTGAAATATTACTGTGTCCATCAGTTATTAGATATATCAAACTGAAATAGCTGTTGCAAACATCCAAATATTTAGAGATAAAAATAAATAAGATTAGTAGGGGTGCCCAAACTTTTTCATATGACTGTAAGAGGAGTCCCAGGATTGAACCTTGGGGTATCCCATATATGACCTCTCTGTCTGGGTCACTGAGAAGTTTCCTATAGAAACAAAGAAATCCCTGTTCTTTATGCAAGACTCATAACCAACTGAGTACTGGACCGGAGAGTCCGACCCAACTCTCCAGTCATTCCAGTAATATATCGTGGTCAACAGTGTTAAATGCTGCGCTGAGGTCCAACAGAACCAGGACTGTGGTTCTTCCACAGTCTGTATTTATGTGGATGTTCATTGAACAGTTTGACGAGGGCTCTGTGGTGAGCTCGGAAACCGGACCGAAAGACGTCAAAGCGGTTGGTCATCGTTAAAAAACTATGTAACTGTTGAAACAAGATGGCAGTAGTAGCACTGGGAGGAGTTGTAAGAGCTGTTCAGATTTTCTGTCTCATTACACAGTCTGGACATGGGATAGTTTTAACAAATATGTAAAAAAATAAAAATAAATAAATAACAGCGAAGAAAAGGTTTTAAAAAAAACTTTAAAAAACACCCTATTTAGTTTCTTTGGGTCATTCAGAGGTGGACCTGCTGCTCCCCCAGTGAGCTTATGCTTAAAGACCTAACCTCTGGTCAGACATTCATCTTCAGACTTTCTAGAGACCAGAATTTATGGTTCCATCAATGAAGTAGCAAAGCAGCCCCAGACCATCTCACTACACTGTTAGACAGTATGATGTTCTTTTTCTAAAATACAGTTTTATTACATGGCCATTGCCTCCTTAAGCATTTCCGCTTGATTCTCATGTCTCTTCAGTGCTCCGGCTGGGATTTCTCCCATTGAGCTGAATTGCTCTGATGATGTTGATTTTCTACTATAGTCTGCCTGTAATTTGCCATTGGCAGCGGATGAAGAGAATGACACCGTTCAGTCCATCTTGGCCATGCTTCCACAGTATTGATGACTTAAAGTCAGGTCATTGCTGGCAGAAAAGACATTGGGCTTGAGACTTCTGTCTTCGTAGTGTGGGGTGGTTGCTTCACACTGTAAACAGTGTTTACTGTTTGTGTTTAAAATTTTAGCTATTTTGGCCAATCACAAACATTTGGCCCAAATCAGATCCAATCGATTCAAACTTCAACAGAGGCTTCCAGGAAGCCCAGACCCTCTGCAGGAAGCAAAGCATAGAACAAGGGGCTGCTTGTTGCCAGGATACTGTTTCATTATTTTTTTTATTTATTAATTTTTTTCAGGATACTGTTTTATATCAGTTGTAACAATACAAGCACCTTCCAAACAGTTCCACATCCTCAATCTCTCTTTTATGTTGAATCATGATGAACTCTGACCTTAACTGAGGCAGTATGGTGATTAAATCACCAAAGACTAATTATTTTTAACCCATATGTAACAATCTGTTGATCTTAAGTGCATGTAAAATATCTTCTAGTGTAGTGAAATCAAACAGCAGTTATAATGTGTAAAAAAAATTGTGAGTGAATAACACAAGAAATGTTAGAGACCTACATTGTTCTATTTAGTTTAAATGTTTATAAAATACTTGAAGAAAAACTGCAGATTAGCCCAAAAATGCTCAATGGAACCAATTTTTATTTGCATGTATACAATACAAAAATAAATGTTTAATGTCAAAACATAAAAAAATTTTATGGGTACATCTTTAATTACTTAACATAATGGCTTAAGGCGAGTGGGTTGTCTACTCTAGAACAACACTGACCTTCAAGTGAAATTGCTCAGTTTATAGTCAATAAAGATGATTATTTTTTTCTTAGACGTTGGACATCTGGACAAACAAAATCAACAGGGAGGAGCAAGGAAGACAGGTGTTCATCTGGCCACCTGTAGAGCCCAGGGTAGAAACGAGGAGGACAACGAGGAGACCGACCGGTCAGTGGATGCAGACACAGACTCCTCCACCAGTGACGTCTTCTGATCAGACTCTCTTGATTTCCTTCTTTTAACTTTTTGGAACCATTCCCTGCAGCCTTTAACTTTTGTAAATTTGAGTGATTAACTGTTTGATTGTTTTAAATGTTATGTTCTTTCAAATTAAAAATTACATATTTGACTTTTAATACACATTTTGTTGTCTTTCACTTATTTTCAAAAGTAGTCATGAAGTAAGAATCAGATTTAGTTTAAAGTAACTTCTGCATTTGACCTGGAAGTGAATGGATTGTCCCAGAGAGAAGATCTCAGCTTTTATTTTGTTTCATTTTAAAAGCTGCTGCATGTTGACAAAATAATCTGTCACCAACATGGTGGTGGTGATGATGATGATGATGATGATGATGATGATGATTTTTCATGGCTACCCAAAATCCTTAAAGGAGAAAAAAACACAACAAAATCCTGTTCACAATAAACAGACTAGCATTTGATCAGGAAGCTGATGAACAGGAAGTGGATGATGTTGAGTGTTATGTGACACAGAGAGACCTCATCCTGATTAGGCCGAGGAGAAAACCTTTAATCCAAGAAAACACAGGAAGAGAAGAGCTATTGATCAGACAGTTGATTGGTTCCCTGAGGTCCTGTGTGTATGTGCAGAGATCGATGTTCTCACAAACCAGGATTAAACGTAATGAAGCAGAGCAGGATGAACTGATCTCAGGCATACAGAGTTCTGCACATGTTCAGCAAAACAAAGAGGAAACTCAAATGTACGCAAGTCAGAAAGCAAATAAGTCTTAGAAGCTAGTTCAAGTTATACGCTGAGATCCCTGAAGCTGTAGGAAGACCAGGCTTTCTGTCACAGCTCAGTAACAGCTACTTAACTTCATGTAGCTACAGATCAACGTCCAAGTTGCTTTTTCTACCAAATGTGGGGGAAATAATTACTGCACCGTTGCTATTTCAAAAGAAGGGAAACTATTTTGAACTATTCCACATTTAGGTTACAGCACAATATACTTTGCTTGTTAAAGTGAGATTTGGTTTAAATTTAGCTCTTTTAGACTTAATGCGCACTTTAATGATGTCAGTCACTGTGTCCCCTTTCATTGTTGGGAGCCTTGGATTGGTGTTGGAGACCTGCTCTGAATTTCTTCTGCTCAACTGTCCAAACTTTATCATTTCCTGCTGTACTTGTGGTATACCACGATTAATTATCCATGTTTCCCCGTTTCTATCCTATTCAGAAATATAGAAGGCAAACCCTGCCAAAATTGGAAACAGATATGCCTGATAATGCATCAAAATAAACAAAATAAGAACTTCCCCAGGTTATTTGATTACATGGTGTAAAATAATAATTTGACTGTAGTTAATTTTTCATTTTATTTTCAAAGATGTTACCTTCCACTTTTGTTTCATGTATTTTTTTTCTAATTTTTCATATTCTGTAATTAAAATACATTCTTATAAATTGACAAGTAGGAAAAGGGCAGGACATTATAAGATATATCTTCTACCTGCTCCTTTTAGAACAGAAAATATAAAATTTGCATGTCACATGGGTGGAATAATTTGTTTTACATTTTTATTAAGTTTGTTTCATTCTATTTTATTTTGTTTTCTTTTTTCTTGATTGTCTTTTCTGTTTGTTCTAAATAAATAAATAAAATACATATTTTTATTTACTGTCATATTGTTTCATTTAGTTTTCTTTCTAATTTTTTTCTTTTTCTGTATCTGGTAATTTTTTACATTTACTCACAGATTTCCTCATGTTCTCTTTTACTTTCCCTTCTGTGTAAGACATAAAGGGAATAAAATTTAAATAAAAAAGAAAACAGATGCAGATAATTCACTTTTATTTAGGTAAAAATACACCATTTTGTTTTATTTTGATGTTCTTGAAAACTGCTTGTGACATCAGCTTTGTGGGCGTGTCAGTCTGTGAGGAGGCGGGGCTTAGGGTGGTCCACCAGACGTCCGGCGTCAGAGTGTTCAGAGCTGCTGTAGGACCCTCTTCGGGGAGGATGCGATGCTTCCCCCCGTGGTTTCCTCGGTTCCTCCCACCCACGGTCCACGGGCATAAAGGAATCCACTTGATCCCGCGTTCCTGTTAAATCACCAGCTGGTTCGGGATCTGCTCGGGTTTATGCATCGGGTCTTGCCAGCTCGGTGAGTGTCAGTGGGTATATATTCCCCACACACCACCGATGCTGCAGGGAGCAGACGGAGCTACAGCCACTGGACATGCCGTTGTTTGCAGCCTCTAGGCGGGAGGGAGATGGCCGCTGCGGCCGGCACAGAGCGCCATCGGACGGGGAACGGCTGCGCTCCGTGCGGGAACGGCTGGAGCTCATGGTGTCGGTCCTGGGAGAGCTGGAGTACCTGCGGCACCGGCAGCAGCTGCTGGTCCTGAGCGCCCTGAAGGAGGAGGTGAAGGAGGCGCGGAGCGATGCTCAGCTGAGCTGCGAGGAGAACATCCTGGTCCTGCGGAAACAGCTGGTAGGTCCCCACGGTTCGCACCGCAGAGAGGCTCCGTTAACCAGCAGGCACGGCTCAGAAGGACAAAGATCATTAATCACTTTGTGCCTTTTAACTTTACCTGTGTACAGTTTTCATTTCCAGTATCTCAAGGCTTCAGATTTTATTAAAGCATGCTGAACATCTTTTTTCCTAACTTCTTAACAGATATTTTTCTTTGTCTTTTAGTTAGAGTTTGAATCTGTTGTGCTTTTTTTGTTTGTTTTACATTTCTCCAAACTCAAGATTCTTTTTGCTTTTATTTTCCAAAGGTTAAGTCTTCCTCTGGTTAATAAGTTTGGTAAATCTTTGCTAAGGTTGGGAAACTGCATGGTAGAACAGTAGATCAGTGTTTAAATGCAGTGGTGCTGCTCTAACCATGTGAGCGGAGCTTGAGCTGCTGCTCCTCCACATCCACCAGGTTTCATAAAGCACATTGCACATTCAGGATAATCCAGGACAGACTAAGAACTGTCACAGTCCTCTAATCAAACCAGGAATCCCATGACCCAATACCAAACTTTGAACAGAAGCTTCTTACTTCTGTCTTTGTTTTCAGCCAATGTCAGTTACTATGTTGCATCACAAAGATAATCCCTCCCCCAAGTCTGTAAGGACGGGGAGGCTGATCATAAAGTGGCAGCTGGTAAAAGAAAATATCTGAATGTCTGTCCTTGCAAACAGAACTGATTGACTATCAACAAGTTAATCTCTTAAAGAGGCAGTATCATGTCAAATTGACTTTTTTGAGCTTTATATCATGTTACAATGTTATTACCTCATCAAAAACATACCTGGAGTTTTGATTTGATTCTTTGAGAAATCCTTTAATTTCCATGCTAACCACTCAGCTGCGTAAAACACCTGGGTGGAGCTAGCTTCACCTTTGGAGCTGCAGTTTCCAAGCTTCCACCTCACAGTGCAGCCCTTCCCTGTGACTCCTCCACTTAGCTCCTTCAGACTAGCTAGCAGCAATTAGTAAACATCTGGTGGAACTAGCATCATTGCAGGAGCTGCTTCTCAGTGCGACTGGTAAAAACGTTGTTAAAGGGTTAATAGAGCAGCCATATTGTGATGATTTCCTGGAGGCACAGTTTCAGAAAAAGCATGAGTTTCTTAAAGAGATGCATTCCCAATTTCAAGGAGTTGAACATTGAAGTAAAATTTCTTTTAAGTTGTATTTGGTATGTATAATATTTTTTCTAACAAATGAAGTTATAACATAGTTACTTGACTCCTATAAAATTATGCTATGTGGCTGGAAAATATATAAAACTGACCTTTAACAATTATGAAATGAACTTTTATACGGGTGAGAGAAGACACACCTCACAGGAGTTTTGTTACAGTGTTATCTCAAGGTATATTTGATAATAGCGTTCTACACAGGATCCATCTCAAGCTGGCAGAAATCGTCATGAACTGTAACATTTCTCGTGCTGTGAAAGGTCCAGAGTCTGAGATGGACCTACTGGATGGGTTCATTGGATCAAACACTACTGGGAAGACTGTCAGCTGTCTCAAATGTTCCCCGCTGTAAAATGATGAACTTTAAATAGTTTGGAAATGTCCCACACACCCATCCATTAGTAGTAGCAGTCATCGGGTGAGAACAAACACATCCTGATCAGGTCGCTAACACAACAGCATGACCACACTGCACTGCTAGAGCTTAGAAAGCCAGAGAGAGACGTCACCGAATACGATCCACTAACAGTTTACAACTTTATCTTGTCTACTTTGTAGTTCTCGGACTGGCCTCTGCCGTTCTGCTGAAAGTGTTGTTTCTGCCATCAGGGTCTCAGTTCATTCCACCCGGTTTATCTTACCGAGCGCGTCAGCTGTGTGTTTCTCTACAGCAGCTGTTTGTTGTTTTTAGGATTGAATGTCTGAATCTAACAGGATGAGCGTTGTCAGAGAATGCAGGCACGTGCAGAGGGGGGAGCTGGGGGTGCTTGAGCACCTGCCCCTTTTGCTCCTTGCCCCCAAGTGCCCTTTTGGTCA
>NW_015112989.1:322193-323285 GCF_001443285.1 Poecilia latipinna
GGCCCCCTCCCCTTTTTCCCCTTTCCCCCCATTTCCCTTTTGGTCAATTTTTTTTTTTTTTTTTTTTTTTTTTGGTATTATTATTTTCTAAGCCCTCTTCTGTCACATAACATGTACTAAAATTATTATTTTTATTTTTTTTTGTTGGGATTTTTCTTTTTGTACAACATAATAAGCCGGTCACCTTGTTACCTTTGACCTTTTGCCCGTGATGCACGAGCAGTTGCCTCTCGCGCAGTGAGATAAGGCGGCTAACTGGAGCTCAACATAGCGAACGTTCCAGATTACAACAGTTTTTGGTGAATTAAAAAAAAAAATTTTTGGTGAATAAAGTGGAGTAGACTTGCTACTTGTCAGATGACGGAAAACCACATTGAACTTTGTATAGTTTCTGCTTCAGCACGGAGCAGAGAGGTAATGAAATACAACAGACACTGACAGGCCTCTGCGTCTGCCTTTCTCTGAAGAACTACTGAGCGGGAGGAGACAGCCAGGTGAGAAAAAACTGTTCTTATCTATCGATTCAGTATTTTTATCATACAGACATTAGGCTGTTGTTGATGTGCTATTAGCTAGCTGCTAGCTAACGACTTTGCTAGCAAAGCTAGATAACAACAAAGCTTCTTCCCTGTATCGTTAATGATAAAAGTCATTCTTCATTGTCGCTTATGCAATACGGGGCACATCGCCTGTCCAAAACCGATCATCTCCATAATGGATATATGTCCGATCTTCTAACTTCCTTTGCTGCATAATGTACATTGCATTTATTCTAGCGTTAGGTAAATATATCTTGAAGGAGAATAGCACATAAAAGTCCAACAAGGATATTCATTTAGAATTAAAAATAACTCGCCCTGAATTACCATGATAGATATAATGTATGTAATAAAAGTGAGTCATTAATGAAGGGGAAAAAACTTAATCCAGACTTTAAGTAAGTTTAGGGTCTGGTTCGAAGAGTATACAGTTATTTTTCCCCCAATTATCAATGAAAAAAAAAAACAACTAACCTCAGTTAAGAAAAATAAAATTGTAATCAAAACTTTTGGAATTGTAATTATTTCTTTTTAAAAACAAAACGTTTTGTTT
>NW_015112989.1:327142-362447 GCF_001443285.1 Poecilia latipinna
AAACTCTGAAAGCTGTATGGCTTTGTTAATATTCTGTCCTAGAAGGCGGTTAGATGTGCCCTTTTTTTTTTCTTTTTGGAGCACCTGCCCCTTTAGTGGTCTCTGCACGGCCCTGAGAGAATGTCTGGTATCTCATCAGCTCGTTTCTGATCTGTGGAGTCTTCCCTGCCTTCCTCGCTGTACGCTGGAATCTGGAGCTGATTATGGCTGTTAAAAAGCATGAAGAGTTTGTTGCCTCTGTTTTATATAGTTTGTGTGTATTGAGATAAAGGGTGTAGAACACACATTATTAGAAGTCTGTGGTTCACGTTGTATGACTTAATCAGTTAACTTTCTTCACTGCTGATTCAGTCGTATTTTCATGAACATTATGTGTTTACCATAAACGGTCCGGGTGCTACGCCTATTCGCTTCCAGATCCACTTTTTGTGTTCCTCAAAGTCAGGTTAGCAGTCAACAGTTTACTGTAACTTTGACATTCGTACATTCATTTACTATCTTCTGTATCAGCATTTTTATAGAACTGAAACATTTCTTTTTATCATCTATCTCTAGTGTTCACATAAATCACAGACATTTCTGACATTTGAGTGATTTCAGGATGAAGGAAATCTGCTTTAATCAAAGTCTGACTAGCCGTTAGCTTCAGACTCAATAACCAGCTAATCTGGATTCAAACTAAACAAAAACAACAGAAAAACAAACATAGAAGAGTTATCTGATTCAGATAAGGTATTGATGTCTCTCCCTCCATCCATGAAGCTGTTTCTGAACTGGAGAGCTCCTTCAGTAACAGACTGCTGCATCCTAAACGCACAGAGGAGCGTTAATGCAGATCCTTCCTCTAAGCAGCTGTTAGACGCTGCAGCCATCACTGCTCCCAATAAACTAAGTCAGTGTTTACATTCTGCATTTCACAATTTTACTCATTTAAATGACCTTTCTGCTGGTAATAGCACATTTCTGCTTGTACAGTTTTATTTTCATATATTGAAAACATACTGTTTAATGCACAAATACACAAATTCTCATTTTGGATACTTTGTAAAAATGACACTATTTAATCATACATTCCTTTGGATCAGAGTATGTTATTTTTAGATACTGCTATCTTTGTGTTCCTTGATGTTCTGTCACCTACACCTGAATTTCCCCAATGTGGGAAGGTAAAGGGTATTTCTATTCTGTTCTGTTCTGTTCTATTCTATTCTAACAGCTTCTTTCCTCTGAACAGACCCTTCCCTCAGCAATCCTGAACTAGTCCTTTAAGTTTGAGTGAAGATAACGGCAGCCTTTCACACCAGCATATATCCCATTAACACAAAAAACTTCAAAACATTCTTGTCAGAAAATTAGAATATGTCTTTCTGCTGTTTTTCCATTATAACTGGGCACTGAACCAATCTTGTTCAGAGTTAGGAGTTACTCCTGTAACGTTTTTAGTGAGCAGAGTCATCTTCTCTGACATGTCTCAGAGCTTCTGCTCTCAGTGAGCTCTGTAGGTAATGCGTTCTTGTTGTTGTTACTGGAGGAGTCACGAGTGCAGCAGCAGCAGGATCATGAAGACTGGTTGCCATTTTCTTTCCCAATTACAAAGTGTGTCCCTCGTGATGCCTGCAGTGTGTCCTGTTGTCAGAGCACAGCTCAGCTCAGCATGGAGGAAACTACATTCATATTGTTTTCATCTTCAAAACAGATATTATACATTTATATTTTCCACTGTGTTCTTTTACATGTTAATGTTAGAATCAGCACATCACTACTGAAAACTGGTGAAAATCGCATTAAACTGGTGAAAAAAGAAGCACAACGCCTTGAACTGTTGGTACCTCATGAATTTTGTGCATTTTGGCAGAAAACCAACATATTTAACTGGATCTTCATGTCACAGATCAACATAAAGAAGCGCAGAATTATTGGGTGGAAGGAAATGATTAATTTTGTTTCCAAATAAAAATCTGAAAAGTGCAGTGTGCACTTTTACTCAGTCCTTCTGAGTCAATACACTGCCTTTCTCTCCAGCTGCAGCTGAAACATACAGTTTTAAACATCTACATAATTCTTTGCAAAACAATTTAAGCATTCTCAGACTGGATGGAGAGCATCCAAAGAGAGAAATCTTCACTGCATGCCACTGATCCACTAATTAGATGTAGATCTGGAGCATTTTAACAAATGGTTATGCTTTGATCTGAATCGGCTCTGACTGCATGCTGAGGGTGAACCTCCTGCTCAGTTTCAAGTTTCTACTATCGCTCCTCCTGGAAGGTTCTGTGGGGGGAGCGGCCTTTCCTGCTGCTCTCCATGTCCAGATGACAGATTGATCAAAGCTCTGAGATGTTCAAGCCTTGGAATGCTGCTCTAGATCTAACTCTGCCTTAAACTTCTTCAGGACTTTCTCCCTGACCCGCTGCTGGGTTTCTTAGTCTTCATGACTCTGCTTGTTCTCTAACAAACCTCTGAGACCAGAAACAGAACAGCTGCATCTAGATTTAGATTAAATTACCCACAAATGAAGTCTAACTACTAATTAGGAGATTTTGTAAGGTGATCACTTGTTCTAGATTTTATGTGTATCAGAGTAAATCGGGCTGAGAATAAAAATGCACACCACAACTTAGATTTTTAATTTTTTTTGTTTTTGTTATTAGCAGCTCTTACATGACAACAATCCCTTTTCTTTCAGTTTTCTTTCAGGAATACTTTCTGCAGATACGTTTCGAAGTCTGAGTGTAGGATTAACCCATTTGAATTACGAGCTCAGTGTGAGTTGCTGTCTGGTGTGTGTTCCACAGAAGCAGCAGTCTCTCCATTCGTTTTTCATTCAGTCTTCGGTGGACTGAAGAAGGTTCACACAGGATATTGAATCAGATGCTGTGATAGTGGGCGGAGCCTGAGACTCGTGCTTCAGTGTTGGTCTGGCTGTGTGTGCTGACTCTCGCCAACATAACGCCATTCACAATCTGAACTTTTAGCTGAGAACCTCGGAGCAGCTCAAGTTCCTACGTACTGTCGAGCACCAATAATCCCTCAGATTCTAGGTCGTTTCCATAGAGACCTGCTGCTATTAATGATGGTGGGTCGGTGATCAACCAGCAGCTGTGTGCTTCAGTTTCTCTGCAGCAGCTCAGTTGTAGGAATTTGGCACATGACCTGCAAGCAGAACTGCATAGCCCACATGTTTTCCATCCCACAGCGGCGGGGCGGGGCGGGGCCGCTCCAGACTGTGTGTCTGAGTCCGTGTGTGTGTGTGTTTGTGTGTGTGTGTCGACCAGCCTCACTGCACAATGTAGGGCAGATTTAACAGGACGTTACCATCAAGCTTTGTCTTTACCAGGTCGTTTTGCACAAAAATCAGCAGACATGTACCTGCAAAGACTTTTCTACAGAGGAAACATTAAATAATGGACATGTTTCTCATGGTTTACACTCTGTAGAGCTGCAAATTCATTCTACATTTAAGTGTTTGTAGAAAGCTGGGTCTCCTTAGATTCAGGGTTTATTTCTTCTTTCTCTTTTGGAAAGGGAAATACTTTTCAGAAACATAACTTACCATCCATCTTCTATGCCTGTCTTTTCTTTGGGAAGGTGTGTGTGTTGCTCAGTCCATCACAGAGACACACAGGACAGATAAACATGCAAGGTCAATTTAGACAACTTTAAATCTGATTTATTTCAATTTTCATTAGATTATGTTTCTTAGAATATCTGCTTGTTAGAAAGTCAAATACAAGGGGACAAACGAGTCAGTGTTCAATGTAAAATCAGCTTCCATCTGTGTGTTTAGCCACCTTAGGTTTATTTGTTTGTTTTTTTTACCCTTTTTATAGATTTTAGACATGGAAATGATCAAAATATTATCAATCAAACCTGGTTTCATGCTTATGGTTGCTTAACAAGAAGAGATGACAGAGCCTGAACTGTGTGTTTGTGTCTCAGAGCTGTCTGAGGAGAGACGCTGGAGTCATCAGCGAGTTACATGAGCTGGACCAGCAGATCAACGAGCTCCGACTGGAACCGGAGCCGGCACATGACCAACTGGAGACTGACAGCCGGCCCAGCTCAGGTAAAACCCCACAGAACCGTCAACACTTCCATCATCATGCAAAACACATAGGCCTGTCACAATAACGATAAATTGTCCCAGAGCTTGTTGCCATAAACGATAATATTGTTGTTTTGAGACAACTTTCAACTAACATGATAGTAACGATGGAAGAATAATGCAAGAACACAGTCTCAAAGATCAATAAACTTTAAATTTTGATGAACATTTAAACATTAGAACTGGAAGACATTTTAAATATCCAAAATATATAAACTAAACAACAGAAACAACAAATAAAATGAATTCTGAAGTCTCTGTAGACAAAATTGTCTTTCAAAAAAGGAATAATTGAAACCAAAGCACCAGACTGAAGACCAGTTTTGGTAAAAAGAGAAAGAAAAGAGAAAAACGATGAATCAAGCAAATGACTTTAGTTTATCATGCAATTAATTGATTTATTGTTTATTTTGACAGGCATAAATACAAAACCGTTTGGATTTCAGTCATGAACAAGACAAAAACCCAGAAGGATTCATTGTTTCACTGCATTTTGAAAACAAAATCTTTCCAGTAAGATAACTCTGATGGTAATGATATGTTCAAGAATTATGAAGACAGAGAAATAATTTTGTAAATCTGATTTTGAAATTCTGAATAATTTCTGTTAATTTTTGGAGGGGGGAAAATCAAATTCTGAGATTAAATGTATATTAATATCAGATAACTAAAAAGTCAGAGAAGAAAAGAGATTTATAAATGTTTGTGAGGTTTTCACTTAATTTTAACAGAGAGATCTAGATTAATTCAACTTAATCCTGTTGTGATCTGTGTTTTCTGTGTATTTATTTTGAGGTTTTTCTGTGTTTATCAGCCTGTTCCCCTGTGAGTCTCTGTCTTCCCTGTTTGTTCCCAGCTGTGTCTCGTTTCTTTGATTATCCTCCCAGTGTATTTAGTCCCACCTGTTGTCTTTGTCTCTTGTCGGATCCTCGTCGTGTGTCACCGTCGTGTCTAACCAGTCCGTTCTGCCAGCTTCTTGTGTTCCTGTGTCCCTGTGTTTATCATCATTAAATCATCTTCTTCATCTTCATCCTGGCCTACCTGCGTCTTCTCTCACCTCACCAAACCCACCAATCATGACAAATTCATGTTTTACGAAAAGACACATGAAGTTATTCTCATACACCAAAAGTAAATATGTGGAACAATCAGGGCCGGATTTAGAAGGATGTGGGCCCTGGGTTCTGCAGCCAGTTTTGGTGCCCTGTCCCTAAAAACAAAATTATTTTACTAAGGCAAATCATGGTACATTTATAAGCAGATCAGTGGATATGAATGAATATGTCCCCTGTACGGTGACTCCATTTTGTTCCTAAAAAGACACAACATAATTTCATGTACTCAACTAGTGTTTATATTTTAAAAAGTCCAAAACTATTAGCACAGTTTACCCATGATAATTTTACTTATACAGTCCAATATCTGCAAAAAAAAAAAAAAAAAAGCAGGAAAAAGGATCTTTGGGGCCCCCAAAAACGCAGGGCCCTGGCTTATGCCCTTGTAAGGCCTTTCTAACATCTGGCCCAGAATACAATTATATCTCTGCCTTGAATATAGACTTTAACCAGCAGAAGCTGATAGTGAAGGTTGAAGTTAGACCTTCAACAGATGAAATATTAGAATATCTATCTTCACCACATGACTGGTGATGACAGGGTCAGTGCTGTGTCCTCCTGTCAGTTCAGAGCAGATTATGACCTTTGACCTGTTCTCTCCACCAGGGTTCTATGAACTGAGTGACGGGGCCTCTGGCTCACTTTCCAACTCTTCTCACTCGGTCTTCAGCGAGTGCTTCTGTTCGACCGCCGACGCTGAAGGATACTTCCTGTCTTCAGGTACTTTGACTCAGTTTGAACAGGAAGTCATCACACAGTCAGCAAAATGTTTTCAATCCCGTTAACATCATACCTGAGTAGGGTTAGGGCCACTCTCCCCACCCCAACCACACACACAAATAGGAAGAGGAGGGTTGTATATGAAATCCCTATAAAATTCACTGAAACTTGTGACAGAATATCAAATTTCAAACCTTCCAGCCTCCCTGTTGATCAGTGGATGTTAACCTCCTTCAGCCTCTCAGACTGTACGTGGAAAACAAGCTTCAGAGGATGTGTCTTTATAACATGGGGTAGGAGGAGTTGCTCTCAGCTAGAACTCTGACCGTGGGATGACACCTGTTGTTTAGACAGCTGTGCTTTTAAGAGACTTTAAACGATGTTCTGCTGTCAGGCCACTTGTGGTGGAGGCCACTGCCCCACTTTGTTAAGTTTTCTGTTTGAAATTAAAACCACAGGTTAGGTTTTCTTAAAGCAGCGTTCTGGTGAAGAATAGCAGTAGAAAGGTTTGAACTGTACAGAGAAGCTGGCAGTTGGTGTGAGGCTAAAAACAAAGCTAACATCTGCTGCGTTCTCTGATCTTATCTCTAATCTCAAAGAGTCTTCCATGTTCACACTGCCAGCACATTTGCAGCACATTACGCACTTATTTATGAAGAAGAATCTCTGTGAGAGATTTAGTGGGCTTGACAATTAATCAGTAGAATAGAAATATTCTTTATTGTTGTTTAGTGGAGAAAATCCAGGAGTAACAGCAGCAAAGTATAAGAACATCAAATGATGTAGGGTCACACCAAGATAAAAGTATTAAAATATATTTTAACAAACCATACTCTGATCCTAAGGACTGTGCAGTTGCAAAGGATCTTTCTTTTTTTTTTCATTTACATTTTGAACGATTTTGAAAAAAATAACAATATACTGTACTGTAAGGATGAAATTACAATATAATATACTGTGCACTTATCAAAAACAGCATACTCCAATCCAAAGAAATGTGCAACTGAGTAGAAAAATGTTTTAAAAATGTACAAAATATGAATGTATATTTATGAATTTAAAAACATACCACACGATCATCACCTTCTTAAAATAAAGTCTTTTTTTTCTTTTTTTTCTTTTTTTTGCAAAAAGACATTTTGGCAGAAAACTCTGCAGCTGTTTCTTTCCAAAATATGTTTTAGACAAAAATTAACACTTTTGGCAAAAAAAAGAAAAAAGAAAAAAAAAAAAGGAAAGTGATGATGTATGAAAACAAAACAGAGATGAGTAAATTCTAGCATAAATGTTCTGTGAAATGAGTAAACCACTTCAAGTACCCAGATAAATGTAAATACTTACTGAGTCTGTTGGGAGCAGCGATGGATTCTAGAGTTTAACAGCTGATGGGAGGAAGGATTGGTAACACTTTATTTGAAGGGGGTTGAATAAGACTGTCATGACACTGTCATAAACATGACATAACACCTGTCATGAACATGAATACGCCTTCATGAATATTTATGACTGTTGTCATAAAGCGTCATTCGGTAAATTATGACACTTTTAATACAAAGTTGACATTATTCGAAATGTCTTTGTTATGACAACTTGACATTAACCAAGAAATCATTACTGTCTAAACTTTACCTTTAATAACATAAAGTTACCTCATTTCTAAAGTGCAATCAGTAATACTTTTATAACAAATTTATATCAGAAGTGTTCGTAAGCTCCCCCCATAACCTCCAAAGTCCAAGTCGGGTCACTGAAAAAAAACATTCTGTCAGTAAAAACATCTAGTCTGCATTGTTGTTTGTTAGGAATATAAATCTTAAGCCTAATTGACCATTTGACCAATTACAGTTAACATTTTATCAACTGTTTCTTTTCATATTTTAATATTCATTACAACATGCAAAAAACTGTTTTAAGACCTTTTAGATTGTTTTGGCAACTGCTAAACCATATTTACTGAGTTAGAAACGTAAATATGCATTTAAGACAGATAGAGAGATTAATATCAATTAATGTCACATTTTTGAATCATTCAATAACAATGAATTTATCTGAGAACAGCATGTATATCAGTAATGAGCAAAGTGCTTTCAAACATAAACTCTGAGATGCATGAAAAGAATGGAGTGCACACACAGGGTTAATATTCCCAGCACTCTGTCTCCACTGAAAGGAATTTTCCACTTACTAATGCCTGAGTGTTCAATCTGCAGCCTAACCAAACAGAGTCAAACCTCACTCAGCCTCACTCAGCAGACCATTAGACCCTACTTCCTGCAAGCTGTTGGCACTCAGCAGATCAGCAGCATGAAGTAAACTCAGAATAAGTTAGACCGTCTGTGTTTGACACTGTGTTCAATAGTTCTCAGCCATTGAACGTGCTGACGTTCACCATGATACACGCCATGCTGCGACGGCGAATAACTTGCAGCTGTGTTTGATTCTGCCTTCTTCGTGTTCTGAATGAATGAACTGAAATTCTTTCTATTTTCAGAGGAGCTGGCCAGCTGTTTGGAGTACGATGTGCTGGTTGGAGGATTTTATGACGACTTGGGTTCCTCTGGCGTTGTCCGCCGCTCACTCTCAGCTCCTCACCAGGCTTCTCTGGAGGCTACGTCACTGGCTCCCACCGACTCCCCATCTAAAACACTCTGCAGTTTTTTCCCCAGAAATGTGAGCGACATTTACAACTACAGAAGCCCGTCACATGCTACAGCAGTCCAAGGCTCTGTGCTTCTACAGGTTTCTGGTGACGGAGGTCAGTGCAGAGATGAAGCTGGTGGTGAATGTCTCAAAACAGAAACCTCCCCCGTACTCGGTTCTGTTTCAGGGTCTCTTAGACCTCAAGGCTCCACTTTCCAAACTCATTCCAGTAAACACCTGGAGAAGTACATCTTTGGTCTGCTGCAGCGGAGGGCCCAGCCCATCAGGGCCAACAGGCCCAGGACCAACATCAGCACGGATCCTCTAAAGAGCGTCGTCCGTCAGCCCAGCCTCTGTTTGAGACAAGTATCTGGTCCCTTTTCTGGTGCTGGAACTCTGAAAGGGTCTGAAATAAAATCTGTGTTCCCTGCTGGAGAAACCTCAGCAGAAGTCATTACCATCTCATCTTCTCCAAGGCAAAGCTCTTTAGAAAGCAAAAATGAAGAGAAGGGCACTCAGAGAGCTTCCCCTGATGATACTGACATCATGCAAATCAGCTCCAAGCTCAACAAAGGTGACTCAAATTCCAACCTGCAGAACAATTGTTCTGTCACCAGTCGGGTCAAGAACACCAGCACAAAGAGACTCATTAGCAAGACAGGCAAAGGGGCTCTTTCACTCTCAGGTGCTTCTGTCCCAACTCTTCTCACAGATAACACAGTTCAGAGAAGTCCAAAATGCAATTCCTCAAACAAAGAGACGAGTCAGCCATGTTGCCCTGTTGACCAAGAGCAGATCATCAAATCAGTTCTAACAGCTAAAACACAGACTGCTGCTTCCAAGAAGCTCTCCAAGCCTCTGCAGAGTGGCCCATCAGAGGACAAGTCAGAGCTGGTCCACTCCAGTGCAGAACCTTTTGCTCAGAATCATAAGGAAGACATAAGAGTAGTAAGAAGAAGTCATGTGGGGAATGGCAACCTGGCCAAGCAGCATAACGGTAAACACCGCAAAGGCAACAGCAGGAACGTTAAAGTGAAGAACACCAATAGAACATCCACCATGTTGGCTTCTGAGCGTAAGGAGGTGCCTTCAGAGAAAAAAGATAAGTTCTGCCTTATCCCTAACAAGGTTCTTCCAGTAGACGATGGAAGATCCAACCATGTCAAGGTCTCCAACAAAGGAAGTTCATCAGGCTTGAAAAACATCTCTGCATCCACTCTGTTAGCTGGAGTCCCAGACAAGCAACCAAGGTCAACACAAATCAGCGTGAGATCAGGAGTATTAAAGCAGCATCACCATGGAAACCACCATTCCCATCATCCCCATGGATGCGAACAGTTCATTGTTGTGGCCAAGCCAAAGTACAAGCGGAATGATTACCGGCCCCTGCGTGCCATCATGGAGGTACCATGCGACGGTGTGAACAAACACGGCCAGTGGCGGCAGAGAAAGAAGGTACTGAGAAACTCTGCAGCCAAAACATACCCCACCTCTGGGGGGCAGCAGTGTAGCCAGTACTCCAACGTTGCGGGGAGTGACTCAGAGTATTCGGCCGAGTGCGTCTCACTCTTTCACTCCACCATTGTGGACACCAGCGAGGACGACAGGTCCAACTACACCACAAACTGCTTTGGGGACAGCGAGTCTAGTGAGGAGGAATATGTGGAGGAGAACACCACCACCACGGACACTGAGGAGAGTGTAGGAGGAGGCCCTGGAGGGGGTGGGGGTTCCGGGACAGGCAGGCACAGGGGGCAGCTGAGGACGGCTCGGGTCACAGTGGGGAAACTGGAAATGGACCCAGCTCAGTCTAAGACCTTTGTTAAGATTAAGGCATCTTACAACCTGAAGAGGAAGATCCTCAGATTCAGGTCGGGTTCCCTCAAACTCATGACCACAGTGTGACCGGACCAGAACCAGACCTGCTGGTTGTCTTACCCAGTTACTTCTGTTGCTCCTGAAATAAACCAAGTGGTAGAAAAATAGAGGTAAGACGGGAGCTGGAAGGTACACAACATGCCAAGTTACGGAAAGCATCAATTCAACACCTGACATTTCTATCATCTCAATCCTCTTCAGACTAATGGAAGAATCCAAAACATCTTTTTCTCCTGAAATGAACAACAATTCTGATGAAGCTTGCTTTCTAAACTTCTTCTTTTGTCTTTATAAAAAACGTAACTGGCAAACATTTAAACACATTAAATCTAGGTTTCTAAATTTGCAATATGACATGGTCGACATTTCGACAAATTGTACTAAAATGTCCCCCTGAAGTCCAGAGACTAAAGAAGCCTCACTTAGAAATACAGGTCAGCTAAACCGAACCCAGTATTTACACGAATGGATCACATTATTCTGAAATGTTCCCACAAAGCTCAACAGTGCAACATTTTTTCATATTTCCAACAAAACAAACATTGAAATGAAACAAAAAACGTTATTTTCCTTTGGTGGATGTTAATGAGTAACTCACCATGTACATCTCACTGTTCTTTCAAAGTTCTTTCAATGTTACCGTTCGATTCGAAATGTGATTTAAGAATGTCTTTTCAACATACCCAACAAAATTTCATAAATATGTTTATTAGTTCCTGTTTATTTATATTGTTGTGTAAAGCATAACTGAGAGAAAACCTTTCAGCCACTTTGTAAGTGATTTGGCCGGATGCTTCGGGTTATTGTCCATCTGGAAAGTCCATTTGTGCCTTCTTTATCCCAGTGTATCGATGGTCACTACGGCTACATGCACTGGTTTTAGTTTCATCAGACCACAGCACGTCTCCAAAAATGAAGCTCTTTGTCTCAGAGTTTATTTACGAGCTGTAATCAGATTGTCACATTACTTTTGGACTAATGGCTTCTTCCTCCCTGAGTGGCCTGTCTGTGTCGGTACAGAACTCTGAATGATGGCACTCGGCATCATGTCCAGCTTCAGCAGCTTCACAAGGTTCGGTTTTTCTTCTGGGGTTGATTTGTGCATCTTACATGCAAAAACTTTCACCTCTTTGACACAGGAGGAGGTGATGGTTGGACATTCTCATGCAGTTTGTTCTCACACGTGATTGTTTGAGCAGATGAACGTGGAACCTTCAGTCATCTCATCCAAAATGTTCTCCCTTATGTTTGGATGATTTATTTTTTTCATTTTTCCGTGATCTAAGCTGAGCAATATGTTTGAAGTGTTGCCTTTAATGACATCCACATGTGTGCCTCCATTTAACGTAATTCAACAGAATCTCACAAAGACATGATCATGTAAGCTTCTGCAGTTTGTTTAAAAGTGTAATCATTTTAGTCTATATGAACCTCTGAGTATGAAGTTAAAAAGCTTCTCAAAATCTTCTGTCGTTATTCTGACATTTAGCAAATAGAAATATTTGTTTTGATCCCACCTAACCTACATTTTTTATTTGACTGATTTCATGTCAAACAGGTTGTATTGTCATACAGTGGAAACATCTGGTTTCAACTTTCAGGCAACACAAAACACTGATAGGAATCCGTGTTGTTTTGTAGCACTTTATTTGAAGGGGTGTGCAAATAAACATGACAGTGTCATGTTATGACATCAACATGATGTAACATCTGTCATGAACATGAGGGAATTGTCATGAATGTTTATGAATGTTGTCATGAAGTGTTATTCAGTAAATAATGACACTTTTAATGCAAAGTTGCTTTAAAAGTTGGATTGAAAATGCCAACTTTGAATTATTTGGTAAATTACACTTTAATCTCATTATTTACCAAATCACACTCCATGACAACAGTCAGACATTCATAAAGACTCCTTCATTTTCAGGACAGGTGTTATGTTTATGACAGTGCCATATAAGTCATATGCTCACCCTTCAGTAAAGTGTTACCTTTTTTTCTGTTATGGCTGGTGATGAACTTTTTTTCAGAACGTTAACATGGTTTGGAATGATGAATATTTCTCTGTCTCTGTCACGCCGTTCTATAATCACTCAGCTTCAGAATGAAAGGCTGCTGGATCCTGATCGGTTCCAGTTAAACTTATGAGAGGATCTGGATCATAAATGTATCAAGAAAACAAACATGCTGGACACCAGAACAGGCTCTGACCGTCACTGATAGGTGATTTCCAGTACATGGAAATGGTAAACAGACTCAATGTACATAGCATTTCTTTAATAGTGGGCGCTCAAAGGGCTTTACAGCAGAGCCACATTCACAACCTTACATCAACTTGGGGTTAAGTGCCTTGCACAGGGACACATCGACAGGAGGCAGGAGAATCCTGGAATTAAACTGATAATTGATTCGAAGAAAACACTGAGCCACAGCCGCTTGTTGTCTGCCGAGAAGAAACATTTGAATCCTATTTTACAATAGTGGGAAGAATTAAAAATATGTACAGAAATAGCGTTCTAAACGGGAATATCGGTCAAATTGTTCAGTTGATGGTAATAGTGCAAAATTATTCCCTGACAAATATTCATGGCATTCAGAAAGAAGGGATCAAACACCATGTATTCAGTTCCTTCATGGCAATATCAAATCAAATCAAAGGATTTCGACCACATGTGTAAAGCATGTCGTCTGCTCTGACTGGAGCTGCTGTTGCTTCCTGATCTCCCACAGCAGAGTACAGCCATGTAGGAAGAGCTGGAAAATAACGATCAGTTCCTTTGCAATCTTAGAGGATGTTCAACCAGTATTTTTACTTTGTATTGCTACAAAGTAAAAAGGGAAAAAAGTCAGAATTGAAACCAGATAGCCGAAACAAACCCCTCAACCTCCCACCCCTTCACACACACACACAGACACACACATACACACAAACTCCTCAAATGATCAGTTATATTGGATGGATGGATGGATGGATGGATGGATGGATGGATGGATGGATGGATGGATGGATGGATGGATGGATGGATGGATGGATGGATGGATTCCAAATTTTCTTCCTCTAATAATAATATGTGCCATTAAATTCAGCAGTGTGACCTAATTCAGACGTGTTTCCCAGAGGTACCAATATGAGCTTCAAAATAAAAATACTTTTTGTGAATGAAACTGCTTTTTTCCTCCTACAAAATAAAAGCTGGGATAAAATCCTACAAAGGTGACTCCAGATTTTGGCCAGGTGTTGTGGAAGCGCCTGAAGGGTTGTGTTTCTGACCGGAGCTCCTCATGGCGCTGAACTCATACCTCTTCATTTCCTCAGTGCAGGTCAAGTCCGATAACTGCAGATGTTTTCTATGTGTGTCCGTGTGCGCGTGTGTGTGTGTGTGTGTGTGTGTGTGTGTGGACAGGAAACTGGCGTAATGCAACTATTATCCTGAACGTAAAAAGGGAGGTCATTTTGGCTTCAGGGGATGTGAGAGCTATTCAATTTCTTGTGTTTTTTTTCTTTTTCTTTTTCATCTTGAAGCTTGGTGGTAAAATATAAAATGTTCTGCCGTGTTCAGTGTTACAAATTCATCATGAAGATTCTTGGGCTTTTTAAAAGCAGCGCAGCTTGGAGTAAAGGAATTTCTTAAAGGTTTGTTTTGAAGCCATTCTGTTTGCTAAAACTTGTTACTTTCTGCTCGTGCATTAGCTGCACTTGGCTCGAGGCCTGAGGTCCAGTTTTGTAAAAGCAATGTGTTTTTTTTATATCCTGCACTTTGAAGTAAGCCATCAGTGGACAGGACATGCTGTTAACATGTTTGCTCATAGCCATGTTTTGTATTCTTTATTTACTGAGCATTTCTGTTTGGCTCACATTTCTGTAATTGTGTTTTTTGCAGCTCTGCTGTTTTAACATATTTTTAAAGCTATTTATGCCTAATATATTTGTTGTACAAAAAAACAACTCATTGTTGACTGAAAGCCATTAAATGTAAAGACCAGATGGACATCTGTTCCAGCTTTGTTCTTACTGCATTGAACTCAGCTGAAACTGAAAATGATAAATGATGTGAGCGTCTCGGGAAAGTGTCCACTTCCTGTGATGACTGAACTCAGTTCTTACTCCTATTAGTAAGGCAACAACTGTCTTTGCCTTTAGTACATTTATAGTTTTGGACTTTAGTTATGTATGGCAATACATAACTAACCCAAACTGAATCAAAAAACCACCTTGGCAGTGGGATGATGGTTAAACCAGCCTGAGCCATAAGCAAACTAAGCTCCTGGTTAGGGCCCCTAATTCATCAGAGAGCCTTAAAGAATGCTCCATTTTCCCAGAGACCAGATCAGATGTACGAAATTCTTATTAGTTTATTGAGAATAAGCATGCAATTAAATTTGACCTAATATTTCAAAATAGATAAAAGCTTCAAAATTGCTTAAAATCTTCAATTTTGCAGGTGCAAAAAATATAGTTTGATGGTAGATGTTGGGCTTATCTGGAAGAGGGCCCCCAAATAAAATTTAGTTTCAGGCCACATACAACTTTGGACCGGCCTTGAACTGGATTTAGCCTCATCATCAGGGTCTACATGCCTTTTTAAAAAGAAATGAAAAGCCAGGATTGCTCTTACTAACTTCACAAGCTGCCTTTCTGTTTCAAGTTTTCTTTGCTGATATTTTTTCTGGTGTTGAACTTATTTGTATTTAAATGTCGCGCCAGGAAACAAGTAGCTGATTGCAGAAATGTTTCTCCACCAACTTCATGCATCACATCTGGAGAAATGAACGACTGTTACCAATATATGTGTGTATTTAATGTACATGTATGTCAATAATGGTGCTTGACCCTTTATTAAATGTGGATTTCACTATTGTGTGTGTGTGTGGGGGGGGGGGCACTCTTTCTGATGTCTTTTGAGTTCAGCTGAGACCGGTATATACTGAGGTACAGTAGATCCTCTTTCACTGCACCTTAATAATAACCTAACAACGATTGTGTGTTTCCTATACTTTTTGGTGAAATCTGATTTTATACGATGATTTCAGCGTCTCATACTCCAGTTGCAGGAAATACTGAGGCTCTTTAATACTTTCTGTCTGGCTGCATTTTCCAAGAGATGACTGATACCTATAATTACTGAAACCACAATTCATGAGACAGATGTTCGTACAGTTCAGTTAGAGTTCAGCTCATCCCACTTCACCACAGAGCACATTTAGTTTGGAAAGAAGAGGTGGATAAAAGGCTGTGGGAACAAAATGAATGTTTGCTTCCATGGAACATTGAGACACAGCCACCATATATATGTATGTATACATACATATATATACTTCTAGCTGCATATATAGCAAGAAGTAAATTATTTTATTTTAGGTGTTGAGATGCAGTTAGTCAGTGTGGGGCACAGCGCTGCTCGGCAGCTCATCACCATCATGTCACAGTCAGCACAGCTGCAGCAGTGCTGCCCCAGGCCGGGCAGACCTAGATCTACGTGCCGATGGCAGCTATGTATCTAGAGTTCCAAAAGCAAATGTTCTGCAACTCACCCCAAGAAACTGATAAATGTTACCACAGACATTAATTTGTCCATGTTGTCTTCTTTCCACCGGTATCTTCAGCTTTTGTTTTCAGTGACTTTTCTTTCAGAGACTTATCAATTAATATTTTAAAAACAATCCTTTGGTAAGCTTTGAGCTCATGCCAGGGTACTGTATGTAACTGTCATTTACATGCTGTACCTTGTGGTCCACAGTCCACCAGGATCTCTGCTATTTGGCGCTGTGCTTTGCCTTCCTGTGTTTTATCTTTAGGTTTTATCTTTTGTCTTCATTTAATTCTGCTGTTTCCTCTAATTACTTTTCAGTTCATCACACTGGTTGACTCCAGCTGCTTACTGTTTCACCTAGCAGCACAACTGTTTCTCAAGCCCAACTATGGTCAGACAAGAACAAACTTGCAGTTTTTGGTCTACATGTAAAACACTGCTTGTGGCCAAACCCAGACAGTGCAGATCAATCTGGAAAGAGAAAAAAGAATTGACATTGAAACATGGTGGTAGCAGCATCATGCCATGGGAATGCATCCCTTCAGCAGGGAAGAAAGATGGAGTTAAATACAGAGGAAGGAGAAAACTAAAGACCTGAAACTGAGGTGGAGTTTTCCCTTCTAACAGGACAACTCCAAACATACAGCCAGAGTAACAATGGAATGGTTTAGACAGAGTGTACTTATGAGTTAGAATGGCCTAGTCAAAGTCCAAATCTAAATCCAAATGAGAATCTGTGACAGGATATGAAAACAGATGTTTATATTTGCTCTCCATCCAGTCTGACTTTGATAAAGACTTTCCAGTTTGTGGATGTGGAAATCTTTTAAAGACAAACCCAATAAAACCTATATAAAGTTATATATAAACCTATATACAAAATAAAGCAGAAGGTGGATCTACATCGCGTTTAGCCAGGTGGCTGAATCCAACCTCACATATTTCTAATCTTTATTTGTAAAACAGAAAATTTTGTACTTTTCCGTCACAATTAAGCCCTAGTTTACGATAATCTGTCACGCAATATCCAACTGAAATCTGGTTGGAACATGAAAAAAATGTGAAAAAAAAAAAAAACTCAATGGGTGTGAATACTTTTGCAAAGCGCCAGAAAACTTTACCTCTGCAAAAGCTTGATCAGCAAGAGGTGAGGCTGATACCAAATAAGGAGCTGAGTACACGACTGCAGCATGCTGCTTTTGTCCTGCCTCCTACATGCTTTAACATGACATCATCCTTCCTCCAAACACCAAGAAATAAAATCCATCTGATGTGATGTGATCCACTCCACAGATCTGAGGAGCCTGTGCAAAACTAGTTCAGATCAGACAAAACACAGAATAGATCCATTTTCTCTCTCTCTCACTTTCTCTCTCTTTTTTTAATTGTAGCCAAAAGAGTTGAGAATAAATGGAAGTAAGGCGTTGACTGTTTGTGCTATTTAAACATTTTACTTAACAGGTAAAGAATTACAAAGAGCCCAGTGAACACTGAGACAACTGCAAGACTGCTGTGTCCTTCCTTCTTTCTTCTTTTTTTCTTTTTTTTCTGTGCAGTTGAAGAAAGGAAAAACGGAATCTGCAAGCACGCACACGCACACACACACACACACACACACACACACACACACACACACAGGCTGTCAGCTCGGGGGTAGAGGGAATAAATCATAGTTGTGTTACAGGAAACACTGAAAATCCTTGAGAGTGCCCTTCAACACTTCACATAAACACCAACCCACGCTCACACACGCAAACACACATTCTGCAGCACTTCCTTTATCTCCTTCAGCACCTTCAGACCCACATTCCCCACTTTGCTGGTGTTAACGGGTCAGACCAGAATCACTCTCTAGACGTCTCCTGCTTTCATTAACGTATCAGGAAGAGTTTTCATGTTTTAGACAGAAATAAAACAGAATCGGTTAAAGTAACTCCATGTTTATGTGCATGTAACTCAATAGGATGTTTCCTGTTCCGTAGCTTATCATGAGTTATGTTTAGAACCAAAATGGCCGATTGATTTCCTGTATAAAATCACCTCCTGCTGTCATTCCAACCTGCAGCAAGTCTTCTAGTTTACTTCACTTCACTTCTTATTGCACTAAGTAACACAAACTGTGTGTTTTAGAGAGAAAACAACAAAATGTAACGTCATTTGATGTGACTATGATTTATGCCTGAACAGGCTGACAATAACAAAGATAATAAAGTCTTTGTGTTTTCTGAAAGTCTTTAGCAAAGAGAATTTTTGATTAAAAAAAAAAGAAGCTAAGAAAATTTCCACACCAGCCCGACTCTCCTTGTAACCATAGTTACTGTGTCTCTCACTGCCGCCTACGCAACGCATAAAGGATACAACACTGGAGGATTGCTGCTGACCTGATGGCTGCAAGCAACATTTATTGATATAAATTACAGAGCAACAGCATTGTTCACATGTTGTGGTTTCTGTCTGACTGCAGGAACTCAAGGCCTCTGCAGCTGTTTACCATTAGTCTCCTCTTTTGTGTCACAAAGTTGAGTGTTTTTCAATGTACAATAATATTTTGGATTAATCAATCAGTTGAGTTTGTTAACGCATTTCAGTAACAAGGCAGTTCAAAGTGCTTTACATCATGACAACATAAAAACATCATAAACACATCACACACTCAACAATTGTGTAAACAGGAACAGACGTTACATTTTGTCAAGTGTCATTGTTAAAATCATCAGTACACGTCAAATGTTTTGGTTACTATTCCATTTATTATGGCTCAAAAGCAGCTCTAAACAGGAGGGGATTTAGTCTGGTTTTAAAGGAACTCAGTGTTTTGGCTTTTTTTCAGATTTCTGGAAGTTTGTTCCAGATTTGTGGTGCATAGATGCTGAATGCTGCTTCTCCACGTTTGGTTCTGGTTCTGCATGCAGAGCAGAACCAAAAGACCTGAGAGGTTCTGGAAGGTTGATACAACAACAGCAGAACTTTAAACCATTCAGTGATTTATAAACTAACATCAGAATTTTAAAGTCTATTCTCTCAGTAAAGGACTGCAAAACTGGGTGATATAGATAGAACTGGAGATGTTCTCTATCTTCCTGGTTTTAGTCAGAAATCTGGAACAAACTTCCAGAAATCTGAAAAAAGCCGAAACACTGATTGATTTTTTTAGGCAGACCCATGAAGACACTATTGCAGTAGCAAACTATTAAAATGCAATTAAACATGAACGCATGAGTTTCTCTAGATCTTGATGCTGTTCTATGCTGATTGGGCTGAAGGCATTTCAAACTTTAAAAGATCCAAAAGTCATTGTGCAACAAACAGAAAAGAGATCATTTTAACAGGAGTTCAACCAACTAAGACAGTGTGTATGTGTGTGAGCCATGATGCTGCAGTCTATGCCTTATGAATCTGCCCCAAATGTGAATTAGTTTTGCCTTATAATCATCTCAAAGCTGCAGTAATCTCTGTTGCTTGTGTCTTTTGTTTTATCCATTTTCCCTCCACTCAACTTTCCATGCTTGCATATTCTATTAGCAGGCAGCTTCTTTTGCAATGACTTTTTGTAGCTTACACTTTTTATGACAATTAGCAATCAAAGAGACCAACATCAACTGTTATGGAGAGTGAACTACAAAAACTTTATCAATCAGTTTGATCAGTTTCAGCCAGTAAATATTTTCTGGAAAGACATGAATTTACTACCTTATTTTAGAAAGCAGACTTACTTCTTTTGAAATATTTCAACATGATTAATTATTATTTTCATCCATATTTCCTTTAAGGAATGAATGATTATTCTATTTCACATATTAAAAATCCTTTCAACGTGGTCTTATGCAATATTCACATTTTCTGGAAAACAAACATCAGCTTTATGCCATATTCACCAAAATGAACCAAGACCAGAGCTTATATGATACTTCATATTTTTTAACAGAATGGCTGAAATAGTGAAACATTATTCTGTTATGTTGAAGCACATCCGGGCTGCGCAGTTGGTAGAGCTGTAGCCTTGCACCAAGAAGGTTCTGGGTTTGATTCCCGGTCTGGGGTCTTTATGCATGGAGTTTGCATGTTCTCCTTGTGCATGCGTGGGTTCTCTCCAAGTACTCTGGCTTCCTCCCACAGTCCAAAAACATGACTGTCAGATTAATGATTAATTGGTTTCTCTAAATTCTCCCTAGCTGTGAGAGTGTGAGCATGGTTGTTTGTCCTGTCTGTCTCTGTGTCCCTATCCAGGGGGACCCCGCCTCTCGCCCGGAACGTTAGCTGGAGATTACCACCAGCAACCCTCCCGACCCCACTAAGGGACAAGGGAGTACAGAAGATGGATGGATGAAGCACATCCGGATATTGGTTGTGCTGAATCATTGTTTTCCGGCAGGGGGCAGTAGTGTACCCGGTAGTACCTCCGCTTCTTGCTCGCAGGTCGCAGAGGAAGAAGCAGTTGCTCTCCACTCCTCGCTTGGTGAACGTTCTTTCTTTCCGGAGAAGATGGCGGACCTAGAAGGTGAGTGTGCAACACATTCTGTGGGGCAGGGGCAGTTTTTACTTCTTCTCCCGGTCAAATAATGATGTTTTAACGCCTCCCTTTAACGCGGGGTTTTATTACCAATAAAGCGTCTTTCTGTGTAATTTAGCTGCTTTTATTGTGGCGAGGAAAGCGGATTTGGGAATTTGGTCTGAGGTGCAGCTTAGATTAATAGTTGTGTTTTTACAGCCATTCTGCAAAAATAAATCTCATCCAAATCTCAGTATTTAGATCAGCGTATTGTGATGAAATAGCGTGGCGTCTTTTATTAATCGTGATTTAGGCGCATGAACTGTTAATGCGTGAAACAGGAAACACGTGGTGAGTCATTTTGATCAAGCAGGCTCTAAACTGTATAAAAAATTATATGAAATTGATTGCATTGCTATTTTGAAAGTGAAAGCGTTATTTTACTATAGTTTGATCTGTTGTGGTTATTGACTTGTAAAATACAAACTAGATCAGCTTTAAAATGGCTAATAAACCAGGAGCCGAACACGCTGTTGCTGTGTTTCTGAGTTCACCAGAGCTGTGGAAACGATGTCTCAGAAGTAGCAACTCTTTCAGTGTGGGGTTGAATGTTCAGTGGCCTGTTAGCTGGGAGCGTTAGCCACCACGTGTTGCAAGCACGTGGAGACACCACGTGGGCCTCTGCTTAGAACCCACGAAGAAGAAGCTGAAGTTAGCGTTGATAGCAGGATTTCCGTGGTGTTCTTAAAGCTTTCAGTTTAAAGCAATAACAACTATAAATAAACATTCCCATTTATAATGCGCTTCCTCAGGACACCAGTCATATGAAGAAGTATAATTTGTATCACTAAACTACTCACAGTAACTGCATTTAATTTATTAATACACTTATTGACTAAAAATTAAAGTAAATAAACTTCAATTATAACGATATGGGCAGTTTAAAAAATATATATTTAAAAATATTTTAAAATATAAATTTTTAAATGTTACTAATTGAAATTTATCAGCTCTTAATGAATGTGAATGAACAGGAAAACTGACTGATGGCTTCTTTTCAGTATTTTTTAAATAGATTTTTTTTTTTTTTTTTTTGTTTAGCTTCAGTAAAGAAAAAGAAGAAGTCGAAGAAGGTTTTGGAAGAATCTGTTGGGGTTTGTAGAAAAACTTGACTTGAAGCTTCAGGTTTTCAGAGCCCCTCCCCTGGCCGTTTCTGAACAGTCTGCTTGTGTTTCCTAGGAGATCCAACAGAGTGGGGACTTCTTCATCCAGCCAGAGTCAATCGCTCCCTCCCTGGACACATCACAGTGGCCCCTCCTACTGAAGGTCAGGCCCAGGTGTTCCTGCCCTGATGGGGGGGGGATTTTAGTTTTTGATGTTTCAGAACCATGTGAGATGATGAAGCGGTTTATCCATTCTCTGAGTGCCGCCGCCCCGTTCAAGT
Source organism: Poecilia latipinna (assembly GCF_001443285.1). Classification (NCBI taxonomy): domain Eukaryota; kingdom Metazoa; phylum Chordata; class Actinopteri; order Cyprinodontiformes; family Poeciliidae; genus Poecilia; species Poecilia latipinna. The sequence goes on from NW_015112989.1 coordinate 349,065, forward strand.
CGCTGCCCTTGCTTCCGTTCTGGGGCGGGGCCGCTTCATGGGGGGCTGGAGTTTTTCCAGCGTTCTGCCGGATTACAACCAGCAACCTCACGGAGTGTGACTGGACGCGGCCGCGGCCAAGACGACTTCCTGTTCTGATCACATTTAAATAATTTATTCATAAAGCAAGTTATTCAGCTGGATGTGATTTTAGTTGTCTAAATGTAGCAGCCATCTTTAACCTGTGGACTGATTTACTATCAGAAGAGTTGGGGTTGGGCTGAAGAAGGAGCTTCAGAAAACAAATGCTCTAATTGAAACAACTTGGTGCATTACTGCCACCTTGTGGTAGGGTCAACCAGAAAAGAGAAAAATTGATTCACTTACGAATCGCAATTCCTAGTCCTGGAGATTTTGGATCGATTCTAAATGCTCCAAAATTTATGTTTGGCATTTTTTCCGCTCCTATTTGCCAGTCACTGTATATCACATTATTCTCCACTGGGCCACTGTAGAAGGCTGGCTCACCCACTACTTGAGTAATTATTTATTTATTTAATTAATTTAAGAAAAAGTCAGGCAGGTAAGCTAACTTCACATTGGTCAGTTAAGTTGCAGGATTTGATGCACAAGCCTGTTTTTGTTTTCAATATGAACTGATGGAATTGGATCCAATATGGAACCTGAGAAGTTTTAAATGTTCTTTTTGTTTAAACTGACATAATTTCAACAGAATAAAGAGTTTGAATAGAAAAAAAAGTTTTTGAGTCAAACCATGACCCTAAAAATAAAATAAAAAATCTGGATGAAATCACAAGACACTGAAACTTCTGCATCTGTAGTGTGAACATGGCAGAACTCCTGGCTTCTTAATGAAAATATAATGTAGTATTAAGATGGAGGATCTTCAGTTGTGCAGACTCCCAGATCAGAGAGTTGTAGCCGTTTTCTCAACAAATCATTTAACAATCTGTGAATCAATGGTAAAGACATTTCCTGTTTTTCCTACAGAATTTCCACAAGTTGAACATCCGAACAGCTCACTACACGCCCATCCCATGCGGCAGCAACCCTCTGAAGAGGAACATCACCGACTATGTCAAGTACGGTAACGTCACCCTGAGCTTTCTGGGCCAGTTCTGGCCCAAACCCGGTTCTGACGGCGATGCATCTGCTCCACCAGGTCGGGCTTCATCAACCTGGACAAACCGGCCAACCCGTCGTCTCATGAGGTGGTGGCGTGGATCCGGAGGATCCTGCGGGTGGAGAAGACCGGTCACAGCGGAACGCTTGACCCCAAGGTCACTGGCTGCCTGATCGTCTGCATAGATCGAGCCACGCGATTGGTCAAGTCTCAGCAGAGTGCCGGTGGGTTCCTTTCATCAGCTGCCTATGATTACTGTTAGTCTGCATGAGCCATGGCAAACAGCCGCATCATCAGGACAGAGAGTTTGGTTTAGGATTAAAATCCCACATTTTTTTCACATTTAATCTCCTTTTAATACATTACATCTATCATTCATCTATCATTTGGAATTAAGGTAATTCCAAAAGATAGAAAATATTTCCAAAAACTGCCTTTTATGTCGATCATTCAGGTCTGTTTATTTGACCTGAATTCAAAGGCCAAATAAACAGAAACTTGGTCACACGCTTGCTAAACAAGATGGCTGAACTACAGAAACCCGAAGAGTTCATTAGTGGGGGGAGAAAAAAAATCCAGATTTTCTAAAAACAGAAGATGTGATTAATCAGTAAAACAGACGTACTGGTCAGTGAAACATGACGGAATGTTTCCATTTAAAACATGGTGAAGGTCGTGACCTTCTCTCTGCTCTGATTCCAGGTAAGGAGTATGTGGGAATCGTCCGGCTGCACAACGCAATCGAGAGCGAGCACGTTCTGGCCCGGGTGAGCCTCCAGTTTGAATGCAAATATAACACGGTGTCACATGACACAGTTAGAGAAGATGTTGATCGCTGCTGACTGGTCATCCACAGGCCCTGGAGACGCTGACCGGAGCCTTGTTCCAGCGTCCGCCGCTGATCGCTGCAGTGAAACGTCAGCTGAGAGTCCGGACCATCTATGAGAGCAAGCTGATCGAGTACGACCCAGAGAGGAGGCTGGGTGAGGAGCTGCTTCTTCCCCGGGTCATTCCAACTGGTCCTGGTCCAGATGAAGCCTGGAGCCGTCCTGAGTCAGAACCAGCCTGGACCGATCCGGAGCCCAGTGATGCAGTGATGACTTCATCACCTCCATTTCAATCTGTCTGTCTTTTCCAACAGGCATCTTCTGGGTCAGCTGCGAGGCCGGGACCTACATCCGGACCCTGTGCGTCCACCTGGGGCTGCTGCTGGGCGTCGGGGGGCAGATGCAGGAGCTGCGGCGGGTCCGCTCCGGAGTCCTGGGAGAGAAGGTCAGGAGGAGTTCTGGTTCCGGCCAGAAGTCCAAAGCGTTGAGTCCAGCTCTGCTGTTCAGTGCCGAGTTGATAATTAGCCTTTGGAAGAAGGAAGAGCAGCGGAGACACGGCGGCCGGAGCGTCCCGACCGCCGAGGCTCAGCGCTGCCAACATCGCTCATGTCCAGTGTGGCTGTATGCTTGCAGGACAACCTGGTGACAATGCACGATGTTCTAGATGCCCAGTGGCAGTTCGACCACAACAAGGACGAGACGTACCTGAGGAGAGTCATCTTCCCTCTGGAGAAGCTGCTGGTGTCGCACAAGCGGCTGGTGATGAAGGATAGTGCGGTGAGTCTTCCTCCCTGGAAACAGGCTGACCTTCCTGTTCATGTTTGTTTTTGGGATCCCCATTAGCCGTTGCCATGACAGTCTCTACTCTTCCTGGCGTCCACAACATAACAAAAAACAATGTATTACAAAAAAATGGTTACACACACAATATAGCATTAGCAACATAGCATGTTGAGTCATAAATGATGTTTATAACACCTTATGTAGTAAAATAATTAAGGACACACAGATCCACTTTTTTCACTTCAAATGCTGATGTGAGGTTTAGTATCAACTCATTCCGTTTTAAACAGAGAAATGAACTGAATTACTCATTTATTTGCACCAGTACAGAACACTAGAACAGCTCCACCAGCTGGTCAGACATGGAAAAAACAACTTTCATTTGTTCAGACAAAAACAATAGATTGACTATTTTGGTCGAGCATTTAAAAATAAACTGTAAAAACAAAAAGGTTCAGAAAGAGCAATTATGAATTCGAAATATAATGTAAAATGAATAATAAAGCACAACATTCAGAGCTCAAAGTGTAGAATTAGACTGAATAGATCTGCACTCATGGAATGGAACATTGTCACTGATACCCCATCTTGAATTTTTTTTTTCAGAATCAAGTCTGATGTAGATAATATCAGATTGGTGCCTCTCTAAAACAGGTCTTGTATTAAAATAGTGTAAAGTTTGGCTAAGTAAAAGTTGGTTGTATAAAACATTTCGTATCTTGGATAATGTTTCTCTAAAAAAAATCAAAGTATAAAAGTGCAGTGTGACCCTCATCCTGCTGGTGTTTGGATCAGTTCTGTGGTTGTGACCTCTGACCCGGCTCCGTCTGCAGGTCAACGCTATCTGCTACGGCGCCAAGATCATGCTGCCCGGCGTGCTCCGCTATGAAGACGGCATCGAGGTCAACCAGGACATCGTCGTTATAACAACCAAGGGCGAGGCCATCTGCACAGGTGAGAGCGGGTTGGTCAGCGGGTTGTCATGCCAACGCCACATGATGATCTGAGTAGATGCAGCAGCTTTCGGGCCGTGATGACCTGCTATCTATCACCCTTACCTGATGGCTCCTCGGTTAGCCTGCCGTCTGGTCAGACTGACCGCTAACTAGACTGAAGCCTGTCCTCTTCCTGCAGCCGTGGCTCTGATGACCACAGCGGTGATCTCCACCTGTGACCACGGAGTTGTAGCCAAGATAAAGAGGGTGATCATGGAGCGGGATACGTACCCCAGGAAGTGGGGCCTGGGGCCCAAGGTATGAGGAAGAGCCTTTAGTTTTCTAATGGTGTTTTTCTAAGTGAGCGCCACCAGGGGGCTCTAGAGAGGCCTCAGAAAGTTGGAGGGGAAAAACAGGCCAAAAAATAAAATAAAATCTGTTTTTCAATTATCCTAAAATATAAGCTAAAGTAACTTATTGAAATTTTTATCGTTCTGGAAATGTTCATAATATTTTTATTCTTATTATGATTAAAGTGATAAGAACTATTTATGACTTGTATCCCCACAAACACAAATGATGCTCTTGAAAAACATTCTCATTTGTGACGAGGTTCTTTGGACACAAGTCACTTAAAGGAGAGAGATTTATATCACTAAACTGCATTTAATCATGTGTTCAAATTGAACATATGATGCCGTATATATGGCATCATATGTAACAAAAACAGAACTGCTGTTTGTATGTTAGGTTTAGGACTAAGGTGTGAATTGTGTCTTGGTTAGGGTTAGGCTTTAGAAAATAATTGGAAATCAATTTAAAGTCCCTGTAAGACATGAAAACATGCCTGAGTGTGTCTGTGACCTCTGGTCTGATGCTGTGTGAACCAGGCGAGCCAGAAGAAGATGATGATTCAGAAGGGCCTCCTGGATAAACATGGTAAACCCAACGGCAGCACGCCTCAGGACTGGAAGGACCAGTATGTTGACTACAGGTACCCTGCACTCACTGCTGGCCCCTGCTGGTGGCCCTCGCTCACTGCAGAGAGTTATCCCTCTCTGAGCTGCCGTGCTCTCTGAGGGAGTCGCTCTGCTACATGAATCTCTGCTCGGAGCCTTGGCCCCTGGCCAGCAGCAGCTGGGGGCCCCGCTCCCCAGAGAACAGTCTCAGCTGTTTCAGGCCCTGAGGCAGTTTAACGTCAACATGTGTTTTTCTCTGCAGCGCCTCCAGTGTGGCAGCATCAGGCGACGCCTCGGCTAAGGTGAGATCACACTATCGCTTTAGAGCGATGGTCTTTAGGTGTGCTGTCATAACAAGCTACCTGTGTGAGCAGCAAGATAATATGGCAAGCTGATTTATCATTTAATCAATATTTCATTGACTGCCATTTAAATAATTAAACCCTTCATTGTTAGTTCTAGATGGAAGGAGTGTATTTGTGGATAGATGCACTCAGCATACATTACAAACGTCATGGCGAAATGTTAGCTTTTGGTTAAAGTTTAAATCGTCTGACAGCTGAGAGTCCAGACCCTGAAGCAAAGTGTAGAACAGGGCTGTGGACATAGAGGAAGATATATCTATATTATGTTTTTTTATGTGTTTATTTATTTTGAGGCTGGACAGAAAATAATCTGTTGTTCCCATGAAAGAAGAATTTAATGACTTTTATTCAAATAGGAATGGTAATTTGTTTATTTTTGATTCAGAAAAATGGTTCACTTTTCAAATTGATTGATGGATATTTAGTTTACAGATCCTCTCATGATATTAAATGTCTTGTCATGCTTGAGGCAGAAAACTGTCTGTACACAGTGAAAGCACCGGATAGTTAATTTTTCCTGAAGTTTGATCAGCTGTGATCATGACGTTCTTGCAGAGGAAGAGAGAGTCAGCAGAGAGCGACAGTGAGCCGGCCCAGCCCAGCACGCCGTCTGCTGAGGACGTCAAGAAAGAAAAGAAGAAAAAGAAAAAGGAGAAAAAAGCAAAGCTAGAGGAAGCCGAGACGGAAAAGACCGAGGAGGAGCCCGACACGCCGGTGAGTTGGAGTGGACCTCCTCAGTCTGTGAACATGACCTTTTACCAGAACTCACTGAAGTGTGTGTGATCCAGGTCGCCGAGAAACCCAAGAAGAAGAAGAAGAAACAGAAGGAGAGCGAGCTGGCGGAGTGAGCGGCGCCTCGTTCTTCCAGCCAGCCAGCTGGAAGGGAATCTCAGCACAATGTGCTGCAGCAGCTGTACTGCTGGACATGAGGACGGTGTTGGCTATGGACATGAATGGAGACCTGTCTCAGTACCAGAACAGTCCAGAGGTCCGGTCCGGTTCGGTCCGGTTCCAGCAGCTGTACTGGTTTTCTCTCTGCCTTCCGTCCTCAGACAGGACAGACCATCATGTAGTCGACATGGAAACGGAAACGCCCTGCGCTGTTCATGGAGGTGGAAGAAGACATTTGCTCATGAAATCTATCAATTTACTTCAATCTGTAAATATTTAACTTTTTTATTTTGAAATAAAAATGTATTCTGTATTTGTCCTCACTGGTTTCAGAGAATGTGTCAGACTGGTGATGTCTGCTCCTTAATCTGGACTTCTGCTGGGATATAGCAGAACCAGGGCTGCTTCTGATTTAACTAGACCGATTTAATATGGAAATGCTCAATATTTGAATTTTCAGCTTTTAACTCGCATCATTCCGTATAAACAGATCAGAGCAGCAACAAGACATGAATTAAACTCCAGGCAGAAAAAGAAAAAAAGCCAAAGATGAGCGTAAAACAATTAGTTTGACATCAGGGTTGAACTGATAACTGCCAACACATCACTGGAGAGAAGAATAAATGAATCTTTATGGATTTGGTAGTACAGTAAAACGACAGATTCAACACAACTGGATTTAAAAATGTTTTTTTTGATTAGAGGTTGTCCAGGAGAGGAGTAACCAGAAAACACTTAACTAATGCAGGGGACAAAAAAATAGGACAACCTGCATTTTTGCCATATACTTTGACAGGCGAGTATTTAAAAATGACTACACTGAAAAATGTTAGTAATTCATGGAAACACTGATGATACTAAACATATTTAAAAAATATTTCAGGAGAGGAACAATTCAAATGGCCACCACACAGGTGCACCGCTGCAGTGAATTGATTTTCAATGAGTTTTTAAAACTGAGGATTTTTTTGTTAGGACCAAAATAACAATGAGAGGCTGCAGTAGTTAAAAGGTCCACATTTATTGAGTATTCCTTCATTAGGAAGATTTAAATAGTGTGAGGTACGTATCACAACAGTAGTCAAAATGTGAGTCATACTTAGAAATAATAACCAGAACCACACAGGAGAAATATTTACAAAATATAGTTTCTTTTTACAAGATTTAGACAACAGACAAAAATAAAGTATTTTACTGATGACAAAAACATTTTCCAGAAAGATCTCGTTATTGTCTAGAAAAAATAATTTGAGTCTTCCCAGTGATTGTTTCCCAAATAAAAATAAATCAAAGAAGAACAGACCAGTCATTTTAAAGGCTGTGATACTGAAACACATCTACCAGCTCTGGCTCCTCCAGCAGAACCTTAGATCCCAGCCACCCACCTGTGGCAGGTCAAAGTAAATATGCATTTAGAAACTTTTTCAAAGTAAATGAAAAACCACTGTTCCATTCTAAATGGGGTAACTTAACAGTAACCAGTTACACTTTCAAAATAAAATACCCAACAATGGCGGTTATTCCTGGAAAGGGTTTCAGCAGGAGACAAAAAAAAGAAAAATAAACCAAGAAGGTGAGACCAGGCAGATTTTGAAAACCAGCCTGTCTCCTGTTCATCTGCTGTGACAGACGGCCGGCAGTCAGATAGTGAACAGTCACTGCGGATCACTAAGCCACTTCTCAGACAAAACAATCAGTGTCGGCCAAATCGGCAGGCCAGACCCTTTAAATATTGGTGAACAGCCAAAAACTGCAACCAGTGCAATCAAACTTCAATAAAAACAATCACTCAGCACATAAAGGTTCTTCATTAAAAACATAAAGAAGTGTAACATAAAACTTCAGGCACTAGCAGGTTTCTTTAGCTCATTGTACAAAACAGACATCTTCTAGAGAGTCGTTTGTTTTTAGTGTTTGATGTATTAAGAGGTAAACAGAAAAAATGAGCTAGATGAACTCTGCCAGGTATCTTCCTCTGAATGTGGTCCATGTTTTCTGGCTACATGCAGAAGATGAGCAATCTGGAACCAACCAACCTCAGCACCGCTCAGCTGCCTCACTCAGCCTCAGCCACCTTTCAGATTTCTTCTGCTTTTGCATTTTCATCACATTTTAATATCAAAGAGAAGTGACTGAATAGAGGAAGCAGCTTCCATGTGATGATTACATTTATCAAGGGAACCAAACCATCCATACCCAGCAGGCCCTGTTAGCTCCACCAAGCCTGATAACTAGTTGTCCTTCACTTACTACTAACAGCTGCCATCAAGTGTTTGTGATAACTGGTAATCACATCCAGTTATGGCTGTGGATGAATTTAGATCCACTCTGCTTTGCAGGAATTGGTTTAATTCAGACACTTTAGAGGGTTTTCAACAACAAGGGAAAGACTGGAGAGGAATGACATCCTGGAGAATTTCAAGGCCAAAGCTGCCACTGCAGAGCAACATCTTCTTTTAGTGTTCTTAAAGGGGCAGTGTTATGTACAATCAACTTTTTTGAGCTTTACATCATAATATAATGTTACTCCCTCATCATACCAGGAGTGTTGACTTGATGCTTTCATGTATTTTTGAGGAATCCTTGAATCTCCCATGGCAACCATTGGGAGGGTAGGGTTAGTGGGAGGTTTAAATGCTTAAACAAGCATCTCCCCATTTCCACTCAGCTCCTCCAGACTAGCAGCAGCAGCAGCAATTAGCAAACACCTGGCTGAGCTCATCATAGTTACTGCTACTCAGCGCATTGCTGTTAAAATGGCTGTAAACAGCTTAACAGAAATGATGTGCTGAAGGTCAAGGGTCTGATTGGAAGAGCAGGCGTTTCTTAAAGAGACAGAGGCACAATTTGAAAGTGTTAAACTGGGAAGTCAGATTTCTTTCAAGACATATTTGATATATGCAGTATTTTTTACAACAACTGAAGGCAACACAGTTACTACACAATAGCAGCATGTGGCAGAAAAATGCCTAATTCTGCCCCTTTAAGTTTAAACAGATTGAGCGTAAACAGCAGGACAGTGATCTGAGTCGTACCAGCAAGTCCATCTCTGAATGAATAAAAAAAATGAAGGTTTAGGAGTGGCCTACTCAAAGTCTGGACTTGGATCCAATTGAAATTCAGTGGCATGACCTTAAAACAAGCTGTTCATGATCTCAAATGCCTAGTACCAGCTTCAGTTACTTTTTCACATAAGATCAGGTTTTTTCTCTTAATAAATGAAACCATGATTTGAAAACAGCTCCATCTCTAACGGTCACCAGGAGAGGGAGGCTACACCCTGGACAGGTCACCAGAGGTCATCTTTGTTTTATGATGAAATTCATTTGATGATGTGAATATTTAAAATGTGACAAAAAGCAAGAACCGAAGGAAATCCTTTTTCATTGCACACTAAAGAATAAACTGCATGTCCTTCACAAAGTAAAGAATAATCTCAGTGGTTGGGCAACAACTTCAAACCCACTCAGAGCTGGGAGTGGAGAGTACCGGAGAAGACCACAGGGGGCAGAGCCACAACATCAGCACCCTGAGAACCCGCCCACCTCACAGCCAATCAGAATCCCAAGAATGAGAAGTAGGACTGCACCTGGCCCTGATTGGTTCCACTGGTCAGTCAGAGGGTTTTGGTGCAGCTGTTGGCCCTGGTCTCTAGTCAGACGCAGCCACAGGGGAGCAGGTCTATGTGTGAACTGGTGAGGACTCTGACTTTGTGATTGGTGAGTTTCTGCAGGTCAGAGATCAGCTGCAGCAGACGAGGACTTGGCTTGTTGACAACCAAGCTCGGATCTTTAGGATCTGGCCTGTAAAATGAATCCAGAACTTCCAGAGTGTTGAGATGCTGGAGCTGATGGAGACCCAGGAAGTCTTCATCGGACGCGTGATGATGTCTGAGGACAAGAATAGAGAGACCGCAGGTTGCTATGGGAACCAAAGAGCTCTGTAGCTGCATTTCCATTAACCCTAAAATTACACGAATTAAAATTACAAGAATAAATTTGCTTAATGGAAACACGCCAATTAAAAAAAACTCAATAAAAAGTTGTTTCTTTTAGGATGAGGTGGTTTTCTGGCCGTATTGAAACAGATGTATTTTGCAAAACTGCAGTGGAAATATTATTTTGCATCACAGGAGTCACGTGATCAACAGTTGGATGTTACTACTGGCGAAAACGACAAAGAAGACGACAGGAAGTGGTAGAAAGACGATGGAGTGGCTTATTGTGTGAACAAACTTATTCACTTTTTTAATGGAAACATCTCAGTTGGATGTTGGTTTATTTCTGTTTTTAATTTGGACAATGTGCAGCTGCTTCCACCAGAGTTCTAGCATCACACAGTTGATAAACATTAGTGCGTCGTTGTGTTGAATCCATAACTCTTCTGTAAAATTGGCGATTCCAATTTCCCCAAAACGCTGCATACGTAGCCACTCCCAAGTAGGCGGGGCTTGTTCCTCCAACACTGACACCTCCCCTTATTGGCTGATAAATGATGGCCATTGAATTATGAATATCTCATGTAACAGTTTACATCTGTCGCTGCCATGATTTATAATTAGCTATAGCGAGATCAAGCTTATTCGTATGTGATTTTAATTTTATATATTATTTGACAGAAACAGTAATTGCAAAACTGTCTTTTTTCAAAGTCGGCAGACTATCGACAAAGATTTGCACACATTCGATATGGACATGCAGCTGGTGAGACTGGTGTTTGAGCGTCCCACCTGATGGCCAGCGTCCTCAGGCCAGGGAACAGCTGTGGGAGGAGCCTGACTAGTTTGGAGGAGGAGCTCCATGGCTCCAGGTGCAGGTGCCTCAGGTTGGGAGCTCTGAAGGAGACAATCTGCAGGTCCTCAGGCTGAAGGTCCACACACAGAGTCAGGCTGCGGAGGGAGGATGGGAGGAAGTCAGCATACACCACCAGGGGGTGCCCTCCTGTTTACAGACAACCAGAGGAGTTACATTCAGTATGAAGGCGCTGATTAGGACTGCAGCTGCTGGGTTTGTTGTATAAAGTGAAGCTTGTTGGAGTTTAACTCATCTGTGCTGCATGACATCTAGAAACTGATTTTAAACTAATCTCAAACCTGAAAATCCAAAATGGCTGCTCAAAACATTATCACATATTACTGTACATTCTAATTAATGATGTTTACAAAAAGAAAAGTTTTGTTGGAATTTTTTTTTAACCATTTTCTCTACTCCTTGTTCAACGAGAATCTAAAAATACCAATAAATTTGAAAATATGATTGAATGAAATGACTGAGCAGTTTCATGAAACAAATCTCACTTCTTTAAGTGGACGTGTCCTAAGGAGCTCATTACAAATGGGAATGTTTTTCAAGAGCATTTGTATTTATTGGCTGTGATTGCTGTGTTATGCAGTCACAGTTATCTAAAAGAGAAGTAATACATAGTTCTTATCGTCACTGTTATTGCCATCACAGTAGTACCATAAAATATAGTAATAAACCTTTGTCCATGTTGCCCACCCGTAGTTGGGCGTAATGTTATTTTCTCTTCCAAACTGTCTCATTTCCACAGTAAAGTTTGATATATTTTAATCTTTTATGTGAGAGACTAACACAAAGTAGAGCACAACTGTAAAGAGGAAAAATATATATATATATTTTTTAATTCTTTGCAAAAGAAAACTGGTGTTTGCATGCTGCCCTCCTGTGTTGGACTTTGTAGAAGAACCTTTCATTGCCACCATCACTCATGTCTCTACCAGCTGTGTACGGCGAAAGGCAAACATTTATAGGACATTTAATTATAAATCAAAATCTGAATCCTTTATTGTCATTGTGCAAGAAAGCGCAGCAAAACAAAAAATAGTTCAAGCTCAATCAGATTGGATGGAAGCAATCTGAAAACTTCAATTCTAGTCACAGATTCTCAATTGGATTCAGGTCTGTACTTTGACTGCACCATTTTTTTTTTCACATGGACCTGCTTTGATCTAAAGTCGTGGAGAGCTACCCTGCTGTAGCTTGAAGATGCATCCCTTCTCCAACACACCCAGGGCGGAGCCAGGGGGCGGCCACCACCCTGCCAAGTGATTGGTTGCTCCAACTCAAAAGCAGAGCACGCCTCCACAACAAGCAGTACCCCTCCAAAACAGTTGGTGGCAGCAGTGATATATGATTAGACAACATTTATTTTGAAATATAGACATATATTTATTTGCAGTAGTTCAAAAACGACTTTTTATTTTTTCCCCATACCTCTTTACTACTTACTTAATATGTGACCAAACACTGCACCCGTTTGTCAGGTGATAGTTACCGTGCACACTCAGGCTGCAGAGCTGTTGCAGTGATGACAGCCATGTCTGCAGGTGACAGGTGGGTCCGGGTACAGAGTAAAGGTGGAAGACCGACAGGCTGCGGAGATTGGCCAAAGGTTGCAGAACTTCCGGCGTGACTGCAGCATCGTAATTCAGCAGCTGCAGCTCAGACAGCTGCAGGGAGGCACCAGCAGCTGCAGGGGGAACACCAGTCAGTTAGGAGGCTGACATCTTATTCAGAATGCTTATACTGTTTCTTATGTCATTAAAACTGGAGCATGTAGTGCTAATATTGCAGTCTGAAGAAATGCACCGCTAATGTTCAAAAATAACCAATCAGAGCCAGGAGGAGGGGCTTAGCAGTGTCTGTCAACATCGTGTACTCGCTGCTCAATATGCTAATGCCGAACAAACAACTTACAGTTTATCTGCTGTCACAGGTGGTTATGCTAACTAGCCTAAGCATTAGTGATTGGCTATGTTATTTTAAACTAAATGTAATGTAGCAGAGAGCAAAGGGAGAAGGTAAGCATGAGAGTGATTGACAGCTCTAAGACCCTCCTCCTGTCTCTGATTGGTTGTTTCTGACTGAGTGGTTAATTTCTGCAGTTGGTACTGGGAGCACTGGGAAAAGGCAGAGGAGCTTGATTTTTTTTCACAGATAATCTGTCTTATTCTAACCTGTCACAACATTCTAACAAATATGTAAAAAACATATTTCATGTAAAATACTGCATCTTTAAGTGAAGACACAGTAAAAGGAAGAATCCAGAAATAGAAAAGCTGCACACAGGAAGGCAACCGGATCAAGTGTTGGGATCCAGAAAAACAGGCTTATGGTGGGTATTATTCTTCATTACAATAGAAGTTTGAACTCCTGCCATGTTTCACAGGCACAAAAACAGTCAGACAAGTTAGCTTTGAAAGACTCACAGTTTTCTTCAGCTAAAAAGTGTCTCCAAACAAGGTTGATTCTTTCAGACGCATGGAAAACTGTCTTTGTGATGTTCCCAGTTCAGGACTTCCAGGAATGCTAGCTAGGACCGAGCTACTGAGTTTTCCAAAAAAGGAGTTCAGAGCAGACAGAGGGATCTGTTAGATAATGGTAGCTCTGAATACACCATTACACTAGACTATTAAAGTAGGACAACTATAATGAACCGCGTCTGAAAACAGCAGTAAAACCATGGTGACGTGGATTTACA